>NC_091349.1:15723400-15768400 GCF_038502225.1 Cherax quadricarinatus
CCATTTAACAACCATTCCAGTGGCTGTGTAACTCCAGTGGCCAGTTAACCATTCCAGTGGCTGTGTAACTCTAGTGGCCAGTTAACAACCATTCCAGTGGCTGTGTACTCCAGTGGCCATTTAACAACCATTCCAGTGGCTGTGTAACTCCAGTGGCCAGTTAACAACCATTCCAGTGGCTGTGTAACTCTAGTGGCCAGTTAACAACCATTCCAGTGGCTGTGTAACTCCAGTGGCCAGTTAACAACCATTCCAGTGGCTGTGTAACTCCAGTGGCCAGTTAACAACCATTCCAGTGGCTGTGTAACTCCAGTGGCCAGTTAACAACCATTCCAGTGGCTGTGTAACTCCAGTGGCCATTTAACAACCATTCCAGTGGCTGTGTAACTCCAGTGGCCATTTAACAACCATTCCAGTGGCTGTGTAACAAGCACTTCAGTAACTGTAACAAATATTAAAAGAAGCCCTATGTAACAAACATTTCAGTCCCAGTGTAACAAAACGGTAACCTTGAGAACTGATCCTCGGCCCTTCATATACCGTTTTGAAACAACACTAATGTCACAGTTTATGAGGATTCTTGTCACAAAATTAGGGCAAAGTGAGAGCAAGGACGATGATGCAATTGAGTGTAGTTGAGTGCAAGACAATGTTAAGAGATGTGTAAAATAATTTCAACGTTAAACATACACTCTTTTTTAAATTACATAATATTTGCTAAACTACTTAAGAGAGGCCATTAGTTATTTAGCTATTAAAACGTGCAAAAAAGACTTAATGCAAATACACTCGAGTATCATAATACACAAAACACAAACGCCTCATATTATCTTAATGTAAATAAACTACAGTATGTCATAATTCAAATATATAATACAACATTTCTTAAAAATATGCATAACATACATTTATATAAATATTTAACAATCAAATTGTAACGTTAGCCACAGGATTTTTTTTAAACAAAACAGAACACGGTGTTCCGTTACTTAAGTAGATAAAACAGTAACGTGGTGAACCAAACTTCGTTATGTTTCCCTGTTGTATTTTGTCACACAGGATGGACTCATAAATTATAATGAAATTTATCAGCCTATACCAAGATATACATAGGATATAGTGTAGCTGAAATTTTTATCCTGCAAACATATGGGTGGGAAATGTCGTTTTCTTGTCTTTACTTTTGTTTAAGATGAAGTTATGAGGAGGCCTATTCGATTACTAATTACCTGAATCTCGTTAAAAACGGAACTAATTTTCTTTTGCCCTGTTGTCTTAATCATTATGTCATATTCAAAATTTATAGCTAAACGTTTAGTTGAGATAAGTAGTGCATTTAGGAGAGGATTATTCAGGACACTAAATAGCATGGGACTGAGAACTCCTCCCTGCAGTGTACCTCGAGAAATTTCTTTAGGCTCGCTTCTGAAGCCTTGGCAGAGAACATAGGATACTATGTTTGCCAAATAACCTGTTATCCAACTGAATAGGTTACCACTAATATTCAGTTTGGCAAAATCGAATGCCGTTTCTAGATCAAGAAATGTGGTAAAACTAGTGGAGGTGTGTGCAGTGAGAAAGGTGGTAATACAATTCTGCACACTTTTTTCCTTTAATAAAACCACAGATATGAGGTGAAAATGGGTGTCTTATTCCATTGTAAAGTCTATTACGTATCCGTCTTTCAAATGTTTTGCAGAGATTATTACTTAAGGAAACTGGTCTAAATGCATCGGGCTGCTGCGTGTTAGAGATAGGTACGATGAGACAGTTGGTCCAGGAAGTAGGAAGGACTCCTTCCATGTAACTAACATTATACAGACAAGATGAGAGAGGTAAAAAGACTTAAGTAGTCCAATTACTGTCGTATGATGTTTCTACATGTTTAAAAGTTTCAAGAGTGGGGTGTCTTTTTGTGTGAACATAAAAAACATTACTTGTATTATTTTGCACATGTTAAGATTAAATTCCAGCAGACATTTGACTGATCACTCCTGAAGCCAGTCCTTTATGAGAAGTCATTTACACGAAGAAAAACATTGGTCCTAGTACCAACCCCTGGAGGACCCTGTTTCTAACTCCCATCCATCACATTTCTTTTACTGTCACACGTTATCTTCTATTCGTTATGTATTTAGCTATTCATCTGAGTAATTCTCCTTTCAACCCCGACCTGCTCTTTCAATTTGTGGATCAGCCTCAGGTGTAGTACACGAGTTAAATATCATGTCCAACAAAATTCAAGTTATTTTGTTATGAAATTCTAACAGATTCTCGAAACAGAGTTTCCCTTCACTAAACCCGTACTGGTGTTCAACGAAGCTCCACTTCTCGAGGTACATCTAACACTATTCTTCTTTTCCAGACAATGAAGACGGAATACATGCTAAGGATATTGACCAGTAATTAAGTTGTTCTTACCTAGTCCCTTACTCTAATGTATATAATAATGCAATCTGCCATGATAGGAGGAATATAGTTTTTGTTTTTTTTCACTAGATACCATCAGTACTGACCATATAGTGCTATCTTATCTAAGCATACTACCTCTTAATTTTGTTCCACTCTAACACGTATCATCCATATCTCTCTCTCTCTCTGTCTCTCTCTCTCTCTCTTATAACCACCACCGACAGAGAGAGAGGGTGACCTTTAGCCTCTTAAATATATCCTGACGTGTATTAAGCGACCAACACCTAAAGAGGAGTCAAGGTATTATGATTGATGGTCCCTCCTTGTGTGTTACCAGCCAGCTCTCCTGCCTCCATGGTCCTGCCCCATGGTTCTGCCTCCATGGTCATGCCTCCATGTCCATACCCCCCAAGATATATAATTCCTCCAGTACCTTGAATATGCCATCCCTAGAGATGGTAATTCCTGAGTAATAATTCTAGCTCTACCTAGGCTAAGCCTTGGACTCTCCCGCAGCTGCTGAACACACAGTGAAATGCTCCTGATCAGCTCAGGTTGATAGATTTCTTTGCCTCGTGTATGAAACCCATTGAGTGTGATGGAATATGATAGGGAAGCGTATATAGCTTTCAAATACGCAACAATCATATTGAAAAGGACAGACGCACATTGCTGGTGTCCCCATTATGTAACTGTCGTATAGGAGAGCAGGACACTACTAGTGTTTTGTCTATGTAAATATCATATGGAAGAAAATAGCAGCAACACTGGGAATTTCTGTTGCGTAACTCGTCTCAAACTGTTGCTTTCCTAACACCACCTCATCTTTCAGTCACCTTTTAGACCTCAATTCATCAAATAGTCACCAACTACTTGGCCCCACCTCATCCAACAGTCACCTACATGACCCCACCTCATCCAACAGTCGCCTACCTGATCCCACATCACCCAACAGTCACCTACGTGACTCCACCTCATCCAACAGTCACATACCTGACCCCACCTCATCCAACAGTCACTTACCTGACCCCACCTCATCTCGTTGACAATCTTCTTCTTGAGACAAGACTCAAACTCTTTTGCGAATATAGTAACACACACGTCCCTCTTGTTGATACACCAGAAGTCATTAAGAAACCCAGGACGAGTCATTGAGAGAGAGAGAGAGAGAGAGAGAGAGAGAGAGAAGACATAGTCACTTGTCAACCCCTCGGCTACGTTGGATCGTCTGACCACAAGGCTGTTTTTACGACACTTAAGATCCCAACAGAACGAGGTGAGGAGTCCACACGCACAACCTGGCTATGGGAAAGAGGTAATTGGCCAGCCCTTTGCTCTGAGCTCGCCACCACCGATTGGAATGCTCTTCTCCAAGGGGATGTTGACAACCAAGTGAAAGCCTTCACTGGACACATCCTTAATCTACAACAAGAACACATTCCTCACCGGCAATATGTGACGAAGCCTACAGATCAGCCTTGGTTTGGCTTTCGTTGTAGAGAGGCTGCTACTGCTAAGTACAAAGCATGGCGAAGGTATAAGAGACATCCTACCACCTATAACAGGAACTTGCACATGCAAGCCTGTAGGCATATGGGTGATGTTCAAAAGTGGGCCATTGCTAAATGGGAGGTGGACACTAAAAGAAAGTTAGCATCAGGTAGGGTAGGCTCCAAAACCTGGTGGTCCCTGGTCAAGGACAGACAAGGTTATCTGCCTGATGAACTTATTCCACCTCTAAATCGACAGGATGGAACCACCTCTACTAGTAGTCAAGAGAAGGCGGACCTCTTTGCCGAACACTTTGCTACCAAAATGCAAGTTCCTGATCCAGCAAGGGACCCTCCTTGGCTAGCTGCAAGAACTGTGTCAAAACTGTCAGTGGTGACAATAAGGCAGGAGGAGGTGCATTTCCTGGGCTGTGGGCCCAGACAAGTTGAGCCCAAGATTGTTGAGAAGATGTGCAGACCAGCTAGCAGCACCTCTAACTCGCATCTTTCAGCACTGCCTAGTACAGTGTTAATGGCCCTCTCTATGGAAAGAGGCAAATGTAGTCCCTGTTCACAAAAAGAAGAGCAGAGCAGAAATCAGCAACTACAGACCAGTGTCACTCCTGTCAATCACTGGTAAGATCCTTGAGACAATAATCTCAAGACAAATGACAGAGTTTTTTGACTACCACTCACTACTTTGTGATCGTCAATATGGCTTCAGGAAAGGTTACTCTGCTGCTGATCTGTTGTTAAACCTCTCCACTAAGTGGCACCAGTCACTGGATGAATCCAAAGTCAGCTGTGTGGTAGCACTGGACATTGCTGTTGCTTTCGACCGGGTGTGGCACCAGGGCCTCTTAGCAAAACTTCAAGCACTGGGAATTGCAGGCTCTACGCTATGTCTCCTCAGTGATTACCTTCATGGTATATCTCTAAGTGTAGTTCTCAATGGAACGGAATCAGCAAGACATCCTATTGGGGCAAGTGTTCCACAAGGAAGCGTGCTGGGTCCATTGTTATGGAATGTCTACTTCAACGACCTTCTTCATCTCATCCCAGAATCACATGCATATGCAGACGACTGTACACTGACATTCACTTATCCAAGAGAAGAAATGCCAGCTGCTCTAAGCTACATCAATCACCAGCTGAGAGCTATATCAGCTTGGGGAAATAGATGGCAAGTAACATTTGCACCTGAGAAAACGCAAATGATGATCGTCTCTAGGCACCATGATGGTAATGCTGGTGTAGTAGTAAGGATGAATGGGAGGATGTTGGCACCTGGAGAAGAAGTTGATATCCTTGGGGTGAAATTTGACTCCAAACTAACCATGAGGAACCATGTTGTAAATCTTGCAAACAAGGCAGCCAGGAAGCTTACAGCACTTCGCCGTATCTCCCATCTGCTTGACAGTAGGGGTTGCAAGATCCTGTACGAGGCACAAGTACGCTCACACCTTGAGTATGCTCCACTTTCTTGGTTTGTCTGCCCCCCCCCCCTCTCATCTGCGACTGCTTGACAGAGTAGAGAACAGAGCAAGATGTCTCATCTCTCGCCTGGACCCATCCTGGATAGATCTGTCATTTCAGCAGAGCCTTCAACATAGGAGGGATGTGGGTGGCCTTACTGTTATGTACAAGGCCAATATTGTCAAAATACCACACTTGGATCCACTTCGAGGACAGCGTGAAACAAGCTTTAATGCCACAAGACGGGCAGAAAGCAGCAACTTCACTCTGGCTGTACCCTTCTCCAGAACATCACTCCATCTGAGATCATACATACCCAGGATGACTCGAGTATGGAACACATTCGTACAGGATAATGATGTCAACGAGATAAAGTCAGTTGATCAAATGAAAATGCTGGCCCACAGATGGCTCCAACTTCATCCTGTTTCCTACTTGTATGTCTCATAACAATAAATATGCTTTCAAATGAGCTGATGTAGGTAACAGCTCTTAGCTTGCCATTAAAAGTTAGGAATCCTTAACCTGTAAATAGCTGTCAATAAAGCTAGGGATCCTTAACCTTGTCAAACCCTGTGTAAAAAAAAAAAAAAAAGAGAGAGAGAGAGAGAGAGAGTTGAATGATTTATAAAGCACTAGAAGCTGGTTGGTTATTCAGGGCTTTTAACATAAAATATAGCAAACATCATAAATAATTGCCTGCAATCAATAACCATTTGCTGGAATTAATGCCAATTTGCTGCTGTCACCACCAACTTGCTGTCAGTACTAGTTTGATACTACCCATACCAAACTACTGCCATAAATACCAATTAGCTAATACCTATTTCAACTTAATACTTTCAAAACCAATTTGCCACTTTCAAATTTACTTTCAAGGCTATTTTTGGGGGGAAAATTAAGAGGAAAATAATCATTCACAAATAACCCGCACATAGGAGAGAGGGGAAAGTTTTTCTCTCCATGTTCGGGTTATTTGTGTATTGTTCCAGTGACGGTATTGCGCCATTTTGTTTACAATAACTATAATATACACAGAACAAATCCATGTCCATTAGATGCAGTCAGAAGCCTATCTGTAATTCGTCAGTTCGTTTTAAATTGCAGGTTGTAAGGCGCACAAATTTTGACAACGGTGATAGTCTCCAGGTTGAGACCAAAAAAAATTCCTTACTGGGTTATTAGACACTCAGCCTACTCAAACCCAGTATCAGGGAAAGTGATGCTTCAAACAGCAGTGTTTATTTCATTCGTTCATTTCACATCGCCAGACATGCCAAGGGGGATAAAAATCTTCAGCTCGAGATCCTGCACACGTCTCTGTGCATCATCAGGAGCTACGAAATGTTGCAAGAAGCGGCAACACGTAGATTGAAGGGAAGGTTACTCACAGGAAAGGAGGCATGTTGCCGCCGGCTTGTTCCACCTCACATCTATTTTTTTTTTTTTTTGTTAGCGTTTCGGTGTTTCAAACATCCAAAACAAGTCACGAACAAGTTAACACATGACACAGTTTGTTTACATAAAAGCAAGACAACAAAGTCATAAAATTAAAATGCAACTAAGGTATGTGATACTTACCTAAGAATGTTAGAAGAGCTAACTTAGCTAATCTTCAAACACAAATGTAAAAAAAACAGTGAGATTAGTGTATGAGTTGTTGTATGGATGCTATGGGGCATCTCAGATGAAGCTTAATTCTCGTGATATGCAGAGATTCAGAGATGATTAGGCGGCGTCAGTGTTGTTACGGTCAGAACTTTGCAGTCCCAAGAGGTAAGGGAAAAGGCTGGTCAAGTGAAAATGAATTTAGATTGCACGAAGGGTTTGGTAAAAGGCTAGAATGGAAATAATTATCTACAGATACTGTGTGTGAGAATACGTGTTGAGTACCTCACCTTATGTCTCTGCTAGACAGCAATGACCACAAAAGCTTGAACGAATATACGTTTGCTCTCTCTTTCAGTATGTACCACTCTCCTCGTTAGCTTGCCTCATATTCCAACTGGAGCCCCGGCACAGCCTGTCTTGGAGACATGTTTGTGGCTGTACAATATTGTTAAAGTGGAACACCTCGTGTTAACTCATTAACAAAGCGCTCAATTCGCAAGTAAACTCGGGTGTAAACTCACCACTGCATGTCTTTTACCCATCTATCTCTAATATAACTTCACAGTGGCCACTGAATACGTTAAACAAGACCTGAGGCCTTATGTACAATATGCTGCCTGATAAAAACAACTTGTCAACATAAGGAGACGGTTCAGAGGCAATATAAAACGTTTTATTGTTGGTGAGCTAGCTAGAGCTCTTTTTTTTTACACAGTTTTTAACAAGGTTAGGTTAAGGAACCCTAGCTTTATTGACAAACTCTCTCTCTCTCTCTCTCTCTCTCTCTCTCTCTCTCTCTCTCTCTCTCTCTCTCTCTCTCTCTCCCCGATAAGATTATTGTACTGAAAATATTTCTTGATGACAGGCTTCCGGAGAGTTTTGTTAAGATTATTGGCTATACCTCATGAGTGTAGTGTGAGAGTCAGGGTCACGAGTGCAATGTTGCTGGTGCTTCAGTAAGTTTTTACGTGTCTAGTCCTCTCAAATAATTTCTTAACACTCGAGAATATAGTTCCTCAGGTACCTGTCGGCCTCACTGCAGAGAAGCTACATATTTGTATATACACAGATATCCCGCACAGTGAGACTTCGTAATTGTGTACTGTTCAAGTCACGGTATTGTGTCTTATTGTTCTTTATTTACATGTACACCTTAAAGGTTAACGTATTAAACCACTAGTGAATGCTATAGACTTTCTTCCATGAGAAAACGAAGGTCATATCAGTGTCATCTGAAAAACTATTATTAACACGTAGTCTTCAACTTAAAAAAAGTTTCAGAATTTTATCTGCTCTTCGATTCAACTCAGTAGTTAGTGAAGAACAGGAAAACACTGGCAGACCTGTCAGATGCTTCAGCTCATAAGATAACACTGCTGTCCTCACCACACTGCCAGAAAGGAGATGCATATCACGTTGTCGCCACAGTATGAGAAGACTTCCTCCAGGGTTGGTGGTTGTTTGGGTGTGTGTGTATTCACCTAGTTGTGGTTGCAGGGGTCGATTCACAGCTCCTGGCCCCGCCTCTTCACTGGTCGCTACTAGGTCACTCTTCCTGCTCCATGAGCCTTATCTTACCTCTTCTTAAAGCTATGTATGGATCCTGCCTCCACTACATGGCTTCCCAAACTATTCCACTTCCCGACAACTCTGTGATTGAAGAAATATTTCCTAACATCCCTGTGATTCATCCGAGTCTTCAATTTCCATCTGTGACCTCTTGTTGCTGTGCCCCATCTCTGGAATATTCTGTCCCTGTCCACCTTGTCGATTCCTCTCAGTATTTTATATGTCGTTATCATGTCCCCCCTATCTCTCCTGTCCACCAGTTGTTCTAGGTCGATTTCCCTTAGCCTCTCCTCGTAGGACATACCCCTTAGCTCCGGGACTAGTCTTGTTGTAAACCTTTGCACTTTCTCTAGTTTCCTTACGTGCTTGGCTAGGTGTGGGTTCCAAATTGGTGCTGCATACTCCAATATGGGCCTAACGTACACAGTGTACAGGGTCCTGAACGATTCCTTATTAAGATGGCGGAATGCTGTTCTTAAGTTTGCTAGGCTCCCGTATGGTGCAGCATACAGGGACACTGTGACTGTGTGTGTGTGTGTGTGTGTGTGTGTGTGTGTGTGTGTGTGTGTGTGTGTGTGTGTGTGTGTGTGTGTGTGTGTGTGTGTGTGTGTGTGTGTGTCACAAAGCTGTGCAACCACAGCTAAACTTGAGAGTGGTCGCGCCTCAATTGGCCCTCTTCCCTTGTCCTGCTGGTAGCACAAGGGAAGAGGACTGGTAGCGCTGCTTCGAGTTCTCTTCTGCCTAATCATATTTAATCTTCAAACTTTCATCTTGTAATAGTACCTCCTATGATGATTTTTCGTCTTTCTAATAAAGTAAAAGTTGCTGGTTTTAATCATTTCCCCATAGTTTATTTTCCCCAAGACTTTCCAAAGTTTACGTTCTTTATGTGATGAAGGGCTCCACACTGGTGCTGCATATTCTATGAATTCCTTTACCCATCCACAAATAACCAACACACAGGAGAAACAAACTTATGACGACTTTCGGACCGACAAGGACCATTAACTACCGAAACAACGACTAGTTAGCGGTCCAAATCTGACCGAAACGTAGCCATAGGATTCTTACTCCTTTGTGCAGGTTATCTGAGCATTGTTCCAGTTACGGTATTGTGCCTTTTATTCCCCTTTACCAGTCATGCCTATATATTTACTTAGCCCCATCGAAAGCACTTTTTTTCGCTAAACCCGTAGGGATCATACGGAGCCTTCAGAAAATAATATAATCAGAATTGTAATTAGGGGAGGCTTCTAAAATTTCTAGGATCAAAAGAGCTTCAGATATCAAGGTAAACTCTTCTGAATCTTGACACGTAACCTCTCCTAAATCTATCTAGAATGATCATTCTAGAATGATCCAGAATGTTGAAAATTCACCTGGATATCATGAGCGACTCATGGTTTCCAGTGCTTTCCAGAGACTTCGTCATGGCTGCGTGTGTGCAAGCCAGCGTACAAGTTTTATCCACGAAAATTCAAAGCTAGACGTGGCCTCATAGAAGTACTTATCTGCTAATGTAAAAAGACATATATGCACTCGTCAGGTAATGTAATCACAAAAGTGCAACTCTGTTTATAGAAGCAGGTGTATACTCTGTTTATAGAAGCAGGTGTATACTCGTCTGGATTCCTATCCAGACTACTCTGCGGGTTTCCGTATCGAATAGTCAAAACTCTGTGTGTATTTCTTTGTGTATATGTGTGTGTGAGAGAGGAGGGGGTTACGGACCTATTTGTACTCATCTGTCTGTGAATTAAAAGGCAGAGTCTTAATTCCTGGTTCTGTCTTCTAAACTGATCTGGCTTCGTGAACACTACTGACATTCCTTTTCTTATAGCGTTTGTATAGATCCTGTCTTGACTACTTCGCTGACCAGTTCATTCCAATTCGTGACCACAATAATGCTAAAGAAATATTTCTTGACTTTCCTGTGACTCATCTGATTGTGTTTGTTACTCACTCTTCTCCATGCCACACTTCCCTCTTCTCCATGCCACACTTCCTTCTTCCCCATGCCACACTTCCCTCTTCTCCATCCACACTTCCCTCTTTTCCATCCACACTCCTCTCTTCTCCATCCACACTCCCCTCTTCTCCATCCACACTCCCCTCTTCTCCATCCACACTCCCCTCTTCTCCATCCACACTCCCCTCTTCTCCATCCACACTCCCCTCTTCTCCATCCACACACCCCTCTTCTCCATCCACACACCCCTCTTCTCCATCCACACTCCCTCTTCTCCATCCACACTCCCTCTTCTCCATCCACACTCCCCTCTTCACCATCCACACTCCCCTCTTCTCCATCCACACTTCCCTCTTCTCCATCCACACACCCCTCTTCTCCATCCACACTCCCTCTTCTCCATCCACACTCCCTCTTCTCCATCCACACTCCCCTCTTCACCATCCACACTCCCCTCTTCTCCATCCACACTCCCCTCTTCTCCATCCACACTTCCCTCTTCACCATCCACACTCCCCTCTTCTCCATCCACACTCCTCTCTTCTCCATCCACACTTCCCTCTTCTCCATCCACACTCCCCTCTTCACCATCCACACTCCCCTCTTCTCCATCAACACTCCCCTCTTCTCCATCCACACTCCCTCTTCTCCATCCACACTCCCCTCTTCACCATCCACACTCCCCTCTTCACCATCCACACTCCCCTCTTCTCCATCCACACTTCCCTCTTCTCTATGCCACTCCTCCCTCTTCCCTCTCGTCAGATCTGCAGTAATAACACACACAGTGCTACAGCTTCCTTTGAAAATAAAGTTTGTGTACATCGTCAGATCTTCTTTATTAGTTACTAACGTATTTTGATAAGACACATGTACAACAGTTAGGTAACTTTATTCCGAGACGTTTCGCCTACGGAGTAACCTCTTTATTTTAACACAGAAGGGACAGCAAAAACAGTAGAGATGTAAAGATGTAATTAGTTCATCACCCTCTAAGACGCAGTTGTGAGTTCTGTTTCATAATCTGGAATAATGTGAAGCTGAAGGAGCAGAATTAAGATTTATATGCCCTCAAAATGAGGCACAGAAATTCTTGATGACAGGAGAGGAGAGACCCACTTAAAGAAGAATATAATCATTGAGATGCAGTGTAGCAAGCCTACCAGGTAGGTCCCTCTCAGATCCAACCTTTCTCACGCGTAACTAGTGGTCAAACAAAGTTGTCGAAGATGTCCTCCAGTCTGTCTGTCTGTCTGTCTGTCTGTGTCTCTCTCTCTATCTCCGTCTGTCTGTCTACCTCTCTCTCTTCTTCATTTACCTCAAATCATCCATAAGCTCCCTCACATTATCTCCCAGGCAGCTGGCTTCAGCCTCTCCATGGAGACAGACCCAACAACACGGATTTCCATAGTTCCCTGAAAGCTCTGACCAAAGGCCTACTCACTCGGGCGAACACAGCTTCATTATCTAAAGAATTCTTCTATAATTAGTACTCTTCTGCGGTAAGAATTATATTGAGAAAGGATAATGACGGATTTTTTTAATATATGTTTATGCTCTCTCGTAGTACGAATTAATATATTTATTACGATGCTTCCTGCGTGACGAGGCTGGATGATGGCGCACATTAAGGACAGAAATAATCGACCTCATCTGTGGTCTGAGACGAGGGTCAATTATCATCACCAGTATTCTTCACCATCTCGTAAAGACAATTAAAAAATCATCACTATTCCTTATAAGTGCTGGACCTCCATTCCAGAATTCTTCGCCTGGAAATCACAATTATCTCAGGGGAAGATCTTAAAGGGAGGGTTGAAAGGCGTGTCTCCTGTTCCGTGGTTGAGGCTGGCTCAGGTACACGACACCGCCTTCCACCACTCACACTATGTCTACAAGCATTAAGCCTGGAAAATAATTGCTTTTTCCTCCTTTAATAACCTGGTGGACAGGTTCGCTTCCAATTTCGACAAAGCCACTTTACATATACTATAGAAGTAAATGTTTTAAATGAGAAAGTATGCAAAATTCATAGCAGAGATGGAGAATGACAGGGAAAAAATCGACATGCGGCAGCCTTACGCTCGTTAGTGTGTGGAAGAAATCTCGAGTGTTTGAAGGAGCAAAACCGAGCCGAGGAGGTGGGACACGGCGAATTATTTTTTTTTTCATGTTTTTATCCCGTTCTTTTTTTCCGGTGCTCTTCCTTAACGACGCGCCGGTGCGGGACGGAATAAGAAATAGTCCAGTCCTTGCCGCCGTCCCATGCTGTCGGAAATGTTGGAGAGACTGCATTTTAACCATCTCTCAGAGATGAATACCGCCTCCATGACGGATTTTTCCCCCGGTGACATATTTTCCAGAAGTTTGTTTACATCTGGAGTCCTCTTACCCGATGAGGGAAGCAACGCACAGCGACGCCCACTGCCATGCAAAACCTTTTTATATATATATTTTTTTTTACTTTCTGCCCCACCAATGGGTCTGCCTCGTTAAATATATTAATGGTGCGGCCAGAAAGTCGTTAGCTATTTTTTCTGTTCCTCTGGTAATAAATGTAACTACTTTTTCCACCGTATCGATACAGAGGTTTGATTGGATGGTCTTCACCTGAATCGTTTGTGGTTTAGTTATCATACGTGGGTGAACCTTTTTTATTCATAGGAAAGAATTGTAGTTACGTATAGAAAAGTGGGAGAGTTGTGCAGTTGTGTTGTAGTGTTATGTAGTAGTGTTGCATCGTCGTGTTGTGCAGTTGTATTGTGTAGTTGTATTGTTGTAGTAGTTGTATTGTGTAGTAGTATTGTGTAGTAGTATTGTGTAGTGGTCTTCTTTAACAGTGTTCTTTAGTAGTATTGTGTAGTAGTGTTTAGTAGTGTTGTGTAGTAATGATGTTTAGTAGTGTTGTGTAGTAATGTTGTGTTGTTGCGTTGTGCAGTTGTATTGCGCAGTTGTGAAGGATAGTTTAGTCGTGTAGTTTTGTTTAGTTGTGTTGAGCAGTTTTGCTGTGCAACTGTGTTGCAAAGTTGTGTTGCGTAGCTATGTGGTGCAATTATGTTGTGCAGTTGTGCTGTGTAGCTGTGTTGTGCAGTTATGCAGCTGTGTTATACAGCTGTACAACTGTGTTGTGAAACTGTGTTGCGCAGTATATTTTTGTGAGATAGTACAGCATAACGTTATTCATTAGAGTACTAAATATTAAAAAAATTAAATGTATATATGTATGAGTGTGTGAATGTATGTAAGAATTTTGGTGTGTATGTATATGTAGGTATGTATATATGTATGCAATGTATTGTTAGTGTGTGGGGTAGCATATCGTTACTGAGATAGCATAGGGTAGTGTAAGGCAGCATGGTATTAGTGTATGAGTCAGCACAGTGTGTGAAGCAGCATACGGCAGTGTGTAAGGTACCATAGAGAGAAAGCATAATGTGTGAAGCAGCGTAGTTTGAGGCAGCATAGTGTGTGAGACAGCAAAGTGTGTGAGGCAGCACAGTGTGTGAGGAAGCCTAGTGTGTGAGGAAGCCTAAAGTGAGGCAACATAGTATGTGAGGCAGCACAGTGTGTGAGGAAGCCTAGTGTGTGAGGAAGCCTAAAGTGAGGCAACATAGTATGTGAGGCAGCATAGTGTGAGAGGCAGCACAGTGTGATGCGGCACAGTGTGATGCGGCACAGTATGATGCGGCACAGTGTGAAAGGCAGCATAGTGTGAGAGGCATCATACCTGATGGATGCCTGCAGTAGCTCTGGGGGGAGTCAACGCCCCAGTGGTCCGCTCCTAGACCAGGCCTCCTGGTTGATCAAGGCCTGATCGGCCATGCTGGCCGCACGCTGTCCAACGCACGAACCATATTCCCGCTGATCAGTAACTACATAAACTTATCCAATTACCTTTTGGAGGCAGCTAGAAGTCTCTAGGTAATCTAATATATGAAAGGAGGCTGTTGAATATTCTTGGGCCATTTACGCTTTATAAGGTATTCTCTCTCAAATTAACTCATGGTACCCTGGCTTTTCATTTGGATATTTTGTATAGTCTACAAAGCGTTTTACTTTCCTAGGGAGTGATTGCTGAATAGACATTATAGACCAAAACCTTCTAAAATTTTCCAGGTGTAAATTATAAAGTATCCCAGTAATTTAGGCGCGTGTAGTGAAAGTTCTCTGTACACTCTTCAGACCCGCAATTTCGCCCGTTTTAAAGGGCTGTTAGAGGTCAAAATATTCTTTCTTAGAGAGAAAAAGTGATTTAAAGAAGAACATCACTGGCTTAGTATATTTTGTTTTGAAGGTTCTCGTTATCCACCCTATCATTTTTCTTGCTGATGAGATAATGACACTTCTGTGAGACAGCACAGTATGTGAGGCATCATAGTGTGTGAGGCATCATAGTGTGTGAGGCATCATAGTGTGTGAGGCATCATAGTGTGTGAGGCATCATAGTGTGTGAGGCATCATAGTGTGTGAGGCATCATAGTGTGTGAGACAACATTGTGTCTGAGGTGAAATAGTTGTCAGGCATCATAGCATGTGAGACATTCTGTGTGAGGCAGCATAGTGAGACATAGCGTTTTAGGCAGCATAGTACGTGAGACAACACTGTGTGTGAGACAGCATACTATGTGAGGTAGCATAGTGTGCTAGGTGTACTCCCCATTTTTTCACTTCCACATGCTCATACTCCACATTTTGCAAAGTAATCCACATAATTCAGCCTATCAACGTTATGAAAGAGGGATAATATGTAGGCATCATCTGTGTCTAGAAAATACTGAGCCGTGGAGACCAACAACAGCAACACAGTCAGGCAAGTGGCTTGATAAATATACCCACAATATACATATTAAAGTTATCCACTGTAGTTACTTATCTGTAGTTACCATTTATGTTTGATGGCGTCGAATCTCAGCTCCCGACCCCGCCTCTCCCCTGGTCACTTCTGGGCTCCCCATAAGCTCATCTTCTCTTCTTACTTATGTATATTTTCGGATTTCCGAAAATTTGCAACCTGGGATACCACGATGTGGACGTAGGAACTACTAAACTTACTTAACTTTCTCCCTATAGAGCAAATCCTGAAAACAAACTACTTCAGAACATGGAGTGGTATATTTTTTCTGGCTCTTTTGCTCACTTCCCGACTTTCTGGCGTCCTTTGCTTTCTGTATTTTTTCCATGCGTTTGCGCTTTTAGCTTCTGCCTCCCTGAACCTCTGGGTGAAGCACTGGCTCTCACTGTTCTTGCCAGTGCTTTTCCTGCTTCTGAGGAGGGATTTCTCTTCTACTTCGAGGCCCTTTCCAGCTACATACTCCATTTCGCTCACTGTCTTTCCGTTTCTCTCTGACGGACAAATTTTGTGGTTAATAAAGGTATCCATTGTGTGGGACAAACGTTGCGGTTAATAAAGCTAATGCGCCGTGTGGGAGCGAACGCTGTGGTTAATAAAGTTATCCAGTGTGTGGTACCAATATTGTGATTAACAGTTATCCACTGTGTGGATAACTTGGTATGAAATAATACCAAGGTATCACCTTGGTATTATTTCACACCATCCTCATTTTACCATCGTTACTACGTTCATTTTCGAACGCTGTGTTTAAAAACTTACTAATATATATATATATATATATATATATATATATATATATATATATATATATATATATATATATATATATATATATATATACATATTCAGGACATATCTGGCAGCGCGACATCTTAACAATACCAGAAAACATTCAAATCTGCAATAGTACCACTGGTAGTTCGAGTCTGGGTTGAATACTCGCCCACTCTCTATCCTTCACTCCTTTACGGTCTTCTTTACAATAAGATAAAAATGGAAATCATTTGCATAACACTGCCTAAGTGATAAATATTCAACAGGTGGCGGAGTTGTGGCCTCCAGCAGAGTGCACTGTGCCTGGTGACCCCTACAACACCAGTCACTGCCAGTTAAGACTGTCCTAGGGAGCAGCCGAGCGCTTGGTAATTCCGTCTGGCACACTAATCTATTCCCTACGTCAGGTCTCTTGGCTGGGTGTTAACGATCGGTACCATAAAAGCGGTACAGAGGTTACCAGGTGTGTCTTGGCAGTCTGTACCATAAAGACATTACTGGTTTCACATTCAGCTTGGCGAACGAGCGCCCAATGATCTCCTTTACAGCACGTGTGACATAAAAAACAATACTGGTGGCAAGGGATGCTTTTCGAAGGTAGGTCCGGCGATGCTGTCTACAGAGCCATAAAGGCAGCACCATAAAAACGCTACTGATGGCAACCAGAGAGTGGCTGTGCGGCCGGGTGAAAGGGAGCACCAAGACTGGCAGATATTCACGCTAGTCTTTTCTTTTATGGTAGCCCACAACAATGCTCGCCAGGCTCATACTTGCTCTAGGAATGTCTTTACTGTACCGACTTTCTACTCACAGCACAAAAAAATCGACTTTGTGAGGCCGTATCTATCTTACGTTATATACTGTACTTTTTAACATAAACCCTCATGATGCGATTTGTTTTTAAAGAGGTGACTCATTGAACGGAGGTGTCGAACCCATGACCTGTCCTAAAATTCTGTCCTAAAACCCAGTAAGCCAACTGAAGGCCTTGAATATATAAACAAAGGTCCAGTGAGTGGCTGATCCTGTAACTCTCACAGCAGGAGAAAGTTTCACATTGTTCTTGAAGAACAGGATACTGTTGAATGAAGTGGACCACCAACACAGGTACACCAGCAAGGTGGACCACCAACACAGGTACACCAGCGAGGTGCACCAGCAGCACAGGTGCACCAGCGAGGTGCACCAGCAGCACAGGTACACCAGCGAGGTGCACCAGCAGCACAGGTGCACCAGCGAGGTGCACCAGCAGCACAGGTACACCAGCGAGGTGCACCAGCAGCACAGGTGCACCAGCGAGGTGCACCAGCAGCACAGGTACACCAGTGAGGTGCACCAGCAGCACAGGTACACCAGCGAGGTGCACCAGCAGCACAGGTACACCAGCGAGGTGCACCAGCAGCACAGGTGCACCAGCGAGGTGCACCAGCAGCACAGGTGCACCAGCGAGGTGCACCAGCAGCACAGGTACACCAGCGAGGTGCACCAGCAGCACAGGTGCACCAGCGAGGTGCACCAGCAGCACAGGTACACCAGCGAGGTGCACCAGCAGCACAGGTGCACCAGCGAGGTGCACCAGCAGCACAGGTACACCAGCGAGGTGCACCAGCAGCACAGGTACACCAGCGAGGTGCACCACCAGCACAGGTACACCAGCGAGGTGCACCAGCAGCACAGGTACACCAGCGAGGTGCACCAGCAGCACAGGTACACCAGCGAGGTGCACCAGCAGCACAGGTGCACCAGCGAGGTGCACCAGCAGCACAGGTACACCAGCGAGGTGCACCAGCAGCACAGGTACACCAGCGAGGTGCACCAGCAGCACAGGTACACCAGGGAGGTGCCCCAGCAGCACAGGTACACCAGTGAGGTGCACCAGCAGCACAGGTACACCAGCGAGGTGCACCAGCAGCACAGGTACACCAGCGAGGTGCACCAGCAGCACAGGTACACCAGCGAGGTGCACCAGCAGCACAGGTACACCAGCGAGGTGCACCAGCAGCACAGGTACACCAGCGAGGTGCACCAGCAGCACAGGTACACCAACAAGGTGCACCAGCAGCACAGGTACACCAGCGAGGTGCACCAGCAGCACAGGTACACCAACAAGGTGCACCAGCAGCACAGGTACACCAGGGAGGTACACCAGCAGCACAGGTACACCAACAAGGTGCACCAGCAGCACAGGTACACCAGCGAGGTGCACCAGCAGCACAGGTACACCAGGGAGGTACACCAGCAGCACAGGTACACCAGGGAGGTACACCACCAGCACAGGTACACCAGCGAGGTGCACCAGCAGCACAGGTACACCAACAAGGTGCACCAGCAGCACAGGTACACCAGCGAGGTACACCAGCAGCACAGGTACACCAGGGAGGTACACCACCAGCACAGGTACACCAGCGAGGTGCACCAGCAGCACAGGTACACCAGCGAGGTGCACCAGCAGCACAGGTACACCAGGGAGGTGCACCAGCAGCACAGGTACACCAGGGAGGTGCACCAGCAGCACAGGTACACCAGGGAGGTGGACCACCAGCACAGGTACACCAGGGAGGTGCACCAGCAGCACAGGTACACCAGGGAGGTGCACCAGCAGCACAGGTACACCAACGAGGTGCACCAGCAGCACAGGTACACCAGCGAGGTGCACCAGCAGCACAGGTACACCAGCGAGGTGCACCAGCAGCACAGGTACACCAGGGAGGTGCACCAGCAGCACAGGTACACCAGGGAGGTGCACCAGCAGCACAGGTACACCAGCGAGGTGCACCAGCAGCACAGGTACACCAGCGAGGTGCACCACCAGCACAGGTACACCAGGGAGGTGCACCAGCAGCCCAGGTACACCAGCGAGGTGCACCAGCAGCACAGGTACACCAGGGAGGTGCACCAGAAGCACAGGTACACTAGGGAGGTGCACCAGCAGCACAGGTACACCAGCGAGGTGCACCAGCAGCACAGGTACACCAGGGAGGTGCACCAGCAGCACAGGTACACCAGGGAGGTGCACCAGCAGCACAGGTACACCAGGGAGGTACACCAGCAGCACAGGTACACCAGGGAGGTGCACCAGCAGCACAGGTACACCAGGGAGGTGCACCAGCAGCACAGGTACACCAGGGAGGTGCACCAGCAGCACAGGTACACCAGGGAGGTGCACCAGCAGCACAGGTACACCAGGGAGGTGCACCACCAGCACAGGTACACCAGGGAGGTGCACCACCAGCACAGGTACACCAGGGAGGTGCACCAGCAGCACAGGTACACCAGGGAGGTGCACCAGCAGCACAGGTACACCAGGGAGGTGCACCAGCAGCACAGGTACACCAGGGAGGTGCACCACCAGCACAGGTACACCAACAAGGTGCACCAGCAGCACAGGTACACCAGGGAGGTACACCAGCAGCACAGGTACACCAGGGAGGTGCACCAGCAGCACAGGTACACCAGGGAGGTACACCAGCAGCACAGGTACACCAGGGAGGTACACCAGCAGCACAGGTACACCAGGGAGGTACACCAGCAGCACAGGTAAACCAGGGAGGTGCACCAGCAGCACAGGTACACCAGGGAGGTACACCAGCAGCACAGGTACACCAGCGAGGTGCACCAGCAGCACAGGTACACCAGGGAGGTGCACCAGCAGCACAGGTACACCAGTGAGGTGCGCCAGCAGCACAGGTACACCAGCGAGGTGCACCAGCAGCACAGGTACACCAGCGAGGTGCGCCAGCAGCACAGGTACACCAGGGAGATGGACCAGCAGCACAGGTACACCAGGGAGGTGCGCCAGCAGCACAGGTACACCAGGGAGGTGCGCCAGCAGCACAGGTACACCAGGGAGGTGCACCAGCAGCACAGGTACACCAACGAGGTGCACCAGCAGCACAGGTACACCAGCGAGGTGCACCAGCAGCACAGGTACACCAACGAGGTGCACCAGCAGCACAGGTACACCAGGGAGGTACACCAGCAGCACAGGTACACCAGGGAGGTGCACCAGCAGCACAGGTACACCAGGGAGGTGCACCAGCAGCACAGGTACACCAGGGAGGTGCACCAGCAGCACAGGTACACCAGGGAGGTGCACCACCAGCACAGGTACACCAGGGAGGTGCACCAGCAGCACAGGTACACCAGGGAGGTGCACCACCAGCACAGGTACACCAGCGAGGTACACGAGCAGCACAGGTACACCAGCGAGGTACACCAGCAGCACAGGTACACCAGCGAGGTGCACCACCAGCACAGGTACACCAGCGAGGTACACCAGCAGCACAGGTACACCAGGGAGGTGC
Organism: Cherax quadricarinatus; assembly: GCF_038502225.1. Classification (NCBI taxonomy): domain Eukaryota; kingdom Metazoa; phylum Arthropoda; class Malacostraca; order Decapoda; family Parastacidae; genus Cherax; species Cherax quadricarinatus. Next base: position 15,743,858 of record NC_091349.1, read on the forward strand.
GCCAGCAGCACAGGTACACCAGGGAGGTGCACCAGCAGCACAGGTACACCAACAAGGTGCACCAGCAGCACAGGTACACCAGGGAAGTGCACCAGAAGCACAGGTACACCAGTGAGGTGCACCAACAGCACAGGTACACCAACAAGGTGCACCAGCAGCACAGGTACAAAAACAAGGTGCACCAGCAGCACAGGTACACCAGGGAGGTGCACCACCAGCACAGGTACACCACGGAGGTGCACCACCAGCACAGGTACACCAGGGAGGTGCACCAGCAGCACAGGTACACCAGCGAGGTACACAAGCAGCACAGGTACACCAGGGAGGTGCACCAGCAGCACAGGTACACCAGCGAGGTGCACCAGCAGCACAGGTACACCAGCGAGGTACACCAGCAGCACAGGTACACCAGCGAGGTGCACCAGCAGCACAGGTACACCAGGGAGGTGCACCAGCAGCACAGGTACACCAGCGAGGTGCACCAGCAGCACAGGTACACCAACGAGGTGGATCACAAACGCAGGTACACCAACGAGGTGAATCACCAACACAGATACACAAGCGAGGTGGACCACCAACACAGGTACATCAGCGAGGTGGACCACAGGCACAGGTATACCAGCGAGGTGGATCACCAACGCAGGTACACCAACGAGGTGGATCACCAACACAGGTACACCAGCGAGGTGGATCACCAACGCAGGTACACCAACGAGGTGGATCACCAACGCAGGTACACCAACGAGGTGGATCACCAACACAGGTACACCAGCGAGGTGGACCACCAACACAGGTACACCAGCGAGGTGGACCACCAACACAGGTACACCAGCGAGGTGGATCATCACCAACACAGGTACACCAGCGAGGTGGACCACCAACATAGGTACACCAGCGAGGTGGACCACCAACACAGGTACACCAGCGAGGTGGATCACCAACACAGGTACACCAGCGAGGTGGATCACCAACACAGGTACACCAGTGAGGTGGACCACCAACACAGGTGCACCAGCGAGGTGGATCACCAACACAGGTACACCAGCGAGGTGGATCACCAACACAGGTACACCAGCGAGGTGGACCACCAACACAGGTACACCAGCGAGGTGGATCACCAACACAGGTACACCAGCGAGGTGGACCACCAACACAGGTACACCAGCGAGGTGGATCACCAACACAGGTACACCAGCGAGGTGGATCACCAACACAGGTACACCAGCGAGATGGATCACCAACACAGGAACACCAGTGAGGTGGATCACCAACACAGGTACACCAGCGAGGTGGACCACCAACACAGGTACACCAGCGAGGTGGATCACCAACACAGGTACACCAGCGAGGTGGACCACCAACACAGGTACACCAGCGAGGTGGATCACCAACACAGGTACACCAGCGAGGTGGATCACCAACACAGGTACACCAGCGAGATGAATCACCAACACAGGTACACCAGCGAGGTGGATCACCAACACAGGTACACCAGCAAGGTGGATCACCAACACAGGTACACCAGCGAGGTGGATCACCAACACAGGTACACCAGCGAGGTGGAACACCAACACAGGTACACCAGCGAGTTGGATCACCAACACAGGTACATCAGTGAGGTGGATCACCAACACAGGTACACCAGCGAGGTGGATCACCAACACAGGTACACCAGCGAGGTGGACCACCAACACAGGTACACCAGCGAGGTGGACCACCAGCACAGGTACACCAGCGAGGTGGATCACCAACACAGGTACACCAGCGAGGTGGATCACCAACACAGGTACACCAGCGAGGTGGACCACCAACACAGGTACACCAGCGAGGTGGATCACCAACACAGGTACACCAGTGAGGTGGATCACCAACACAGGTACACCAGCGAGGTGGACCACCAACACAGGTACACCAGCGAGGTGGATCACCAACACAGGTACACCAGCGAGGTGGACCACCAACACAGGTACACCAGCGAGGTGGATCACCAACACAGGTACACCAGCGAGGTGGATCACCAACACAGGTACACCAGCGAGATGGATCACCAACACAGGTACACCAGCGAGGTGGATCACCAACACAGGTACACCAGCGAGGTGGATCACCAACACAGGTACACCAGCGAGGTGGATCACCAACACAGGTACACCAGCGAGGTGGAACACCAACACAGGTACACCAGCGAGGTGGATCACCAACACAGGTATACCAGCGAGGTGGATCACCAACACAGGTACACCAGCGAGGTGGACCACCAACACAGGTACACCAGCGAGGTGGACCACCAACACAGGTACACCAGCGAGGTGGATCACCAACACAGGTACACCAGCGAGGTGGACCACCAACACAGGTACACCAGCGAGGTGGACCACCAACACAGGTACACCAGCGAGGTGGACCACCAACACAGGTACACCAGCGAGGTGGACCACCAACACAGGTACACTATCGAGGTGGACCACTAACACAGGTACACCAGCGAGGTGGACCACCAACACAGGTACACCAGCGAGGTGGACCACCAACACAAGTACACCAGCGAGGTGGACCACCAACACAGGTACACCAGCGAGGTGGACCACCAATACAAGTACACCAGCGAGGTGGACCACCAACACAGGTACACCAGCGAGGTGGACCACCAATACAAGTACACCAGCGAGGTGGACCACCAACACAGGTACACCAGCGAGGTGGACCACCAATACAAGTACACCAGCGAGGTGGACCACCAACACAGGTACACCAGCGAGGTGGACCACCAATACAAGTACACCAGCGAGGTGGATCACCAACACAGGTACACCAGCGAGGTGGACCACCAACACAGGTACACCAGCGAGGTGGACCACCAATACAAGTACACCAGCGAGGTGGACCACCAACACAGGTACACCAGCGAGGTGGACCACCAATACAAGTACACCAGCGAGGTGGACCACCAACACAGGTACACCAGCGAGGTGGACCACCAATACAAGTACACCAGCGAGGTGGACCACCAACACAGGTACACCAGCGAGGTGGACCACCAATACAAGTACACCAGCGAGGTGGACCACCAACACAGGTACACCAGCGAGGTGGACCACCAATACAAGTACACCAGCGAGGTGGATCACCAACACAGGTACACCAGCGAGGTGGACCACCAATACAAGTACACCAGCGAGGTGGACCACCAACACAGGTACACCAGCGAGGTGGACCACCAACACAGGTACACCAGCGAGGTGGACCACCAATACAAGTACACCAGCGAGGTGGACCACCAATACAAGTACACCAGCGAGGTGGACCACCAACACAGGTACACCAGCGAGGTGGACCACCAATACAAGTACACCAGCGAGGTGGACCACCAACACAGGTACACCAGCGAGGTGGACCACCAACACAGGTACACCAGCGAGGTGGACCACCAATACAAGTACACCAGCGAGGTGGATCACCAACACAGGTACACCAGCGAGGTGGACCACCAATACAAGTACACCAGCGAGGTGGACCACCAACACAGGTACACCAGCGAGGTGGACCACCAACACAGGTACACCAGCGAGGTGGACCACCAATACAAGTACACCAGCGAGGTGGACCACCAATACAAGTACACCAGCGAGGTGGACCACCAATACAAGTACACCAGCGAGGTGGACCACCAACACAGGTACACCAGCGAGGTGGACCACCAATACAAGTACACCAGCGAGGTGGACCACCAACACAGGTACACCAGCGAGGTGGACCACCAATACAAGTACACCAGCGAGGTGGATCACCAACACAGGTACACCAGCGAGGTGGACCACCAATACAAGTACACCAGCGAGGTGGATCACCAACAGAGGTACACCAGCGAGGTGGACCACCAATACAAGTACACCAGCGAGGTGGATCACCAACACAGGTACACCAGCGAGGTGGACCACCAATACAAGTACACCAGCGAGGTGGATCACCAACACAGGTACACCAGCGAGGTGGACCACCAATACAAGTACACCAGCGAGGTGGACCACCAACACAGGTACACCAGCGAGGTGGATCACCAACACAGGTACACCAGCGAGGTGGACCACCAATACAAGTACACCAGCGAGGTGGATCACCAACACAGGTACACCAGCGAGGTGGACCACCAATACAAGTACACCAGCGAGGTGGATCACCAACACAGGTACACCAGCGAGGTGGACCACCAATACAAGTACACCAGCGAGGTGGATCACCAACACAGGTACACCAGCGAGGTGGACCACCAATACAAGTACACCAGCGAGGTGGACCACCAATACAAGTACACCAGCGAGGTGGATCACCAACACAGGTACACCAGCGAGGTGGACCACCAATACAAGTACACCAGCGAGGTGGACCACCAATACAAGTACACCAGCGAGGTGGATCACCAACACAGGTACACCAGCGAGGTGGACCACCAATACAAGTACACCAGCGAGGTGGATCACCAACACAGGTACACCAGCGAGGTGGACCACCAATACAAGTACACCAGCGAGGTGGACCACCAATGCAAGTACACCAGCGAGGTGGACCACCAATACAAGTACACCAGCGAGGTGGATCACCAACACAGGTACACCAGCGAGGTGGACCACCAATACAAGTACACCAGCGAGGTGGATCACCAACACAGGTACACCAGCGAGGTGGACCACCAATACAAGTACACCAGCGAGGTGGATCACCAACACAGGTACACCAGCGAGGTGGACCACCAATACAGGTACACCAGCGAGGTGGATCACCAACACAGGTACACCAGCGAGGTGGATCACCAACACAGGTACACCAGCGAGGTGGACCACCAATACAAGTACACCAGCGAGGTGGATCACCAACACAGGTACACCAGCAAGGTGGACCACCAATACAAGTACACCAGCGAGGTCGATCACCAACACAGGTACACCAGCGAGGTGGATCACCAACACAGGTACACCAGCGAGGTGGACCACCAATACAAGTACACCAGCGAGGTGGACCACCAATATAAGTAAACCAGCGAGGTGGACCACCAATACAAGTACACCAGCGAGGTGGATCACGAACACAGGTACACCAGCGAGGTGGACCACCAATACAAGTACACCAGCGAGGTGGATCACCAACACAGGTACACCAGCGAGGTGGATCACCAATACAAGTACACCAGCGAGGTGGATCACCAACACAGGTACACCAGCGAGGTGGATCACCAACACAGGTACACCAGCGAGGTGGATCACCAACACAGGTACACCAGCGAGGTGGACCACCAACACAGGTACACCAGCGAGGTGGACCACCAATACAGGTACACCAGCGAGGTGGATCACCAACACAGGTACACCAGCGAGGTGGATCACCAACACAGGTACACCAGCGAGGTGGATCACCAACACAGGTACACCAGCGAGGTGGATCACCAACACAGGTACACCAGCGAGGTGGATCACCAACACAGGTACACCAGCGAGGTGGATCACCAACACAGGTACACCAGCGAGGTGGATCACCAACACAGGTACAACAGCGAGGTGGATCACCAACACAGGTACACCAGCGAGGTGGATCACCAACACAGGTACACAAGCGAGGTGGACCACCAACACAGGTACACCAGCGAGGTGGAACACCAACACAGGTACACCAGCGAGGTGGATCACCAACACAGGTACACCAGCGAGGTGGATCACCAACACAGGTACACCAGCGAGGTGGATCACCAACACAGGTACACCAGCGAGGTGGATCACCAACACAGGTACACCAGCGAGGTGGATCACCAACACAGGTACACCAGCGAGGTGGATCACCAACACAGGTACACCAGCGAGGTGGATCACCAACACAGGTACACCAGCGAGGTGGATCACCAACACAGGTACACCAGCGAGGTGGATCACCAACACAGGTACACCAGCGAGGTGGATCACCAACACAGGTACACCAGCGAGGTGGATCACCAACACAGGTACACCAGCGAGGTGGATCACCAACACAGGTACACCAGCGAGGTGGATCACCAACACAGGTACACCAGCGAGGTGGATCACCAACACAGGTACACCAGCGAGGTGGATCACCAACACAGGTACACCAGCGAGGTGGATCACCAACACAGGTACACCAGCGAGGTGGATCACCAACACAGGTACACCAGCGAGGTGGATCACCAACACAGGTACACCAGCGAGGTGGATCACCAACACAGGTACACCAGCGAGGTGGATCACCAACACAGGTACACCAGCGAGGTGGATCACCAACACAGGTACACCAGCGAGGTGGATCACCAACACAGGTACACCAGCGAGGTGGACCACCAACACAGGTACACCAGCGAGGTGGACCACCAACACAGGTACACCAGCGAGGTGGATCACCAACACAGGTACACCAGCGAGGTGGATCAGCAACACAGGTACACCAGCGAGGTGGATCACCAACACAGGTACACCAGCGAGGTGGATCACCAACACAGGTACACCAGCGAGGTGGACCACCAACACAGGTACACCAGCGAGGTGGACCACCAACACAGGTACACCAGCGAGGTGGACCACCAACACAGGTACACCAGCGAAGTGGATCACCAACACAGGTACACCAGCGAGGTGGACCACCAACACAGGTACACCAGCGAGGTGGACCACCAACACAGGTACACCAGCGAGGTGGACCACCAACACAGGTACACCAGCGAGGTGGATCACCAACACAGGTACACCAGCGAGGTGGATCACCAACACAGGTACACCAGCGAGGTGGATCACCAACACAGGTACACCAGCGAGGTGGATCACCAACACAGGTACACCAGCGAGGTGGACCACCAACACAGGTACACCAGCGAGGTGGAACACCAACACAGGTACACCAGCGAGGTGGATCACCAACACAGGTACACCAGCGAGGTGGATCACCAACACAGGTACACCAGCGAGGTGGATCACCAACACAGGTACACCAGCGAGGTGGATCACCAACACAGGTACACCAGCGAGGTGGATCACCAACACAGGTACACCAGCGAGGTGGATCACCAACACAGGTACACCAGCGAGGTGGATCACCAACACAGGTACACCAGCGAGGTGGATCAACACAGGTACACCAGCGAGGTGGATCACCAACACAGGTACACCAGCGAGGTGGACCACCAACACAGGTACACCAGCGAGGTGGATCACCAACACAGGTACACCAGCGAGGTGGACCACCAACACAGGTACACCAGCGAGGTGGATCACCAACACAGGTACACCAGCGAGGTGGACCACCAACACAGGTACACCAGCGAGGTGGATCACCAACACAGGTACACCAGCGAGGTGGATCACCAACACAGGTACACCAGCGAGGTAGATCACCAACACATGTACACCAGCGAGGTGGATCACCAACACAGGTATACCAGCGAGGTGGATCACCAACACAGGTACACCAGCGAGGTGGACCACCAACACAGGTACACCAGCGAGGTGGATCACCAACACAGGTACACCAGCGAGGTGGATCACCAACACAGGTACACCAGCGAGGTGGATCACCAACACAGGTACACCAGCGAGGTGGATCACCAACACAGGTACACCAGCGAGGTGGACCACCAACACAGGTACACCAGCGAGGTGGATCACCAACACAGGTACACCAGCGAGGTGGATCACCAACACAGGTACACCAGCGAGGTGGACCACCAACACAGGTACACCAGCGAGGTGGATCACCAACACAGGTACACCAGCGAGGTGGATCACCAACACATGTACACCAGCGAGGTGGACCACCAACACAGGTACACCAGCGAGGTGGATCACCAACACAGGTACACCAGCGAGGTGGATCACCAACACAGGTACACCAGCGAGGTGGACCACCAACACAGGTACACCAGCGAGGTGGATCACCAACACAGGTACACCAGCGAGGTCCACCACCAACACAGGTACACCAGCGAGGTGGATCACCAACACAGGTACACCAGCGAGGTGGATCACCAACACAGGTACACCAGCGAGGTGGATCACCAACACAGGTACACCAGCGAGGTGGATCACCAACACAGGTACACCAGCGAGGTGGATCACCAACACAGGTACACCAGCGAGGTGGATCACCAACACAGGTACACCAGCGAGGTGGATCACCAACACAGGTACACCAGCGAGGTGGATCACCAACACAGGTACACCAGCGAGGTGGATCACCAACACAGGTACACCAGCGAGGTCGATCACCAACACAGGTACACCAGCGAGGTGGATCACCAACACAGGTACACCAGCGAGGTGGATCACCAACACAGGTACACCAGCGAGGTGGATCACCAACACAGGTACACCAGCGAGGTGGATCACCAACACAGGTACACCAGCGAGGTGGATCACCAACACAGGTACACCAGCGAGGTGGATCACCAACACAGGTACACCAGCGAGGTGGATCACCAACACAGGTACACCAGCGAGGTGGATCACCAACACAGGTACACCAGCGAGGTGGATCACCAACACAGGTACACCAGCGAGGTGGACCACCAACACAGGTACACCAGCGAGGTGGACCACCAACACAGGTACACCAGCGAGGTGGATCACCAACACAGGTACACCAGCGAGGTGGATCACCAACACAGGTACACCAGCGAGGTGGATCACCAACACAGGTACACCAGCGAGGTGGATCACCAACACAGGTACACCAGCGAGGTGGACCACCAACACAGGTACACCAGCGAGGTGGAACACCAACACAGGTACACCAGCGAGGTGGATCACCAACACAGGTACACCAGCGAGGTGGATCACCAACACAGGTACACCAGCGAGGTGGACCACCAACACAGGTACACCAGCGAGGTGGACCACCAACACAGGCACACCAGCGAGGTGGACCACCAACACAGGTACACCAGCGAGGTGGATCACCAACACAGGTACACCAGCGAGGTGGATCACCAACACAGGTACACCAGCGAGGTGGATCACCAACACAGGTACACCAGCGAGGTGGATCACCAACACAGGTACACCAGCGAGGTGGACCACCAACACAGGTACACCAGCGAGGTGGAACACCAACACAGGTACACCAGCGAGGTGGATCACCAACACAGGTACACCAGCGAGGTGGATCACCAACACAGGTACACCAGCGAGGTGGATCACCAACACAGGTACACCAGCGAGGTGGATCACCAACACAGGTACACCAGCGAGGTGGATCACCAACACAGGTACACCAGCGAGGTGGATCACCAACACAGGTACACCAGCGAGGTGGATCACCAACACAGGTACACCAACGAGGTGGATCACCAACACAGGTACACCAGCGAGGTGGATCAACACAGGTACACCAGCGAGGTGGATCACCAACACAGGTACACCAGCGAGGTGGACCACCAACACAGGTACACCAGCGAGGTGGATCACCAACACAGGTACACCAGCGAGGTGGACCACCAACACAGGTACACCAGCGAGGTGGATCACCAACACAGGTACACCAGCGAGGTGGACCACCAACACAGGTACACCAGCGAGGTGGATCACCAACACAGGTACACCAGCGAGGTGGATCACCAACACAGGTACACCAGCGAGGTGGATCACCAACACAGGTACACCAGCGAGGTGGATCACCAACACAGGTATACCAGCGAGGTGGATCACCAACACAGGTACACCAGCGAGGTGGACCACCAACACAGGTACACCAGCGAGGTGGATCACCAACACAGGTACACCAGCGAGGTGGATCACCAACACAGGTACACCAGCGAGGTGGATCACCAACACAGGTACACCAGCGAGGTGGATCACCAACACAGGTACACCAGCGAGGTGGACCACCAACACAGGTACACCAGCGAGGTGGATCACCAACACAGGTACACCAGCGAGGTGGATCACCAACACAGGTACACCAGCGAGGTGGACCACCAACACAGGTACACCAGCGAGGTGGATCACCAACACAGGTACACCAGCGAGGTGGATCACCAACACAGGTACACCAGCGAGGTCTACCACCAACACAGGTACACCAGCGAGGTGGATCACCAACACAGGTACACCAGCGAGGTGGATCACCAACACAGGTACACCAGCGAGGTGGACCACCAACACAGGTACACCAGCGAGGTGGATCACCAACACAGGTACACCAGCGAGGTGGACCACCAACACAGGTACACCAGCGAGGTGGATCACCAACACAGGTACACCAGCGAGGTGGATCACCAACACAGGTACACCAGCGAGGTGGATCACCAACACAGGTACACCAGCGAGGTGGATCACCAACACAGGTACACCAGCGAGGTGGATCACCAACACAGGTACACCAGCGAGGTGGATCACCAACACAGGTACACCAGCGAGGTGGACCACCAACACAGGTACACCAGCGAGGTGGATCACCAACACAGGTACACCAGCGAGGTGGACCACCAACACAGGTACACCAGCGAGGTGGATCACCAACACAGGTACACCAGCGAGGTGGATCACCAACACAGGTACACCAGCGAGGTGGATCACCAACACAGGTACACCAGCGAGGTGGATCACGAACACAGGTACACCAGCGAGGTGGATCACCAACACAGGTACACCAGCGAGGTGGATCACCAACACAGGTACACCAGCGAGGTGGATCACCAACACAGGTACACCAGCGAGGTGGACCACCAACACAGGTACACCAGCGAGGTGGAACACCAACACAGGTACACCAGCGAGGTGGATCACCAACACAGGTACACCAGCGAGGTGGACCACCAACACAGGTACACCAGCGAGGTGGACCACCAACACAGGTACAGTGCTGAGTGGTACAGATGACTGACTCAGCAGAAAACTAACTTGACCAAGAAATACAATCAATATCACCTATGATATTATAAGCAAAAGCTATTGTTTCCGTCTTCTACTCCGTCCTTCTCCTCTTCCTCCTCTTTTTCCTTCTCCTCCTCCTCCTCCTCCTCCCCCACCTTCTTTTACTTAACAAGAACAATGCCTGGGTCGTTGTCTCCCTTCTTCTCTTCCTCTTTCTCCTCCTCCTCCTCCTTTCGCTTCTACAGGAACAATGTATATGTCGTTGTTGTCGTCGTCTCCCTCTTCCTCCTCATCCTCCTCCTCTTCTTCCTCCTCCTCCTCCTTCTCCTCCTCCCCCTCCTCCTCCTCCTTCTCCACCTCTTCCTCCTCCCCCTCCCCCCCTCCTCCCCCTCCCCTCCTCCTCCCCCTCCTCCTCCTCCTCCCCCTCCTCCTCCTCCTCCCCTCCTTCTCCTCCTCCCCCTCCTTCTCCTCCTCCTCCTCCTCTTGGGACGATATATTAGACTCCTCCTCTTCCTCCTCCTCCGGGAAGGATGTCAACTTCTCTTACCATCCTCATCCATCTTTATCTCCTCTTCTTCTGGGAACAACAGACATCATTTATTAATAATTATCTGAGTGACATGTGCGAAGAAAAATAATATAGAGAATAAAACAAATGACATTAATCTGGAAAATTTCTGCCTATTAATTTTCCAACAGAGTCAAAATTGACTGCCTGGCTGATCAGGTCGCATCCCCAGTAAGATAATTAAAATACATATATTTTTTTTCAACTTAGGATTTGCTATCTCATTCAATATGCATTTATAAGGGATTTTGCTTCACTGAAGGCACCTGTAACTGAGTGCATTACAGGTAACTGCAAATACATGTAGGGCAGGCAGCTGCATTCGAGTGCAGGAAAAGCAGCAGCTTCCACAGGCAGTGAAAACAGCAGCAACCACAGTGAAGGCAGCAGCGACCACAAGCAGGGAAGACAGCAGCAACCACAGGTAGTTAAGGCAGCAGGAACCGTGTGTGTGTGTGTGTGTGTGTGTGTGTGTGTGTGTGTGTGTGTGTGTGTGTGTGTGTGTGTGTGTGTTTACTCACCTATTTGTGGTTGCAGGGGTAGATTCACAGCTCCTGGCCCCGTCTCTTCCCTGGTCGCTACTAGGTGTGTGTGTGTATACTTACCTATATGTACTCACCCATGTGGTTGCAGGGATCGAGTCGCAGCTCCTGGCCCCGCCTCTTTGCTAGACATTACTAGGTCCACTCTCTCCCCTCTCCAAGAGCCCTATCAAAACTCTTCTTAAAGCTATGTAAAGATTTTGCCTCCACTACTACACTCTCCAGATTATTCCACTTCCTGATAACTCTAAAGAAATGCTTCGTAACATCCCTATGATTCATCTGAGTTTTCAACTTCCAGCTGTGACCCCTTGTTCCTGTGTTCCATCTCTGAAACATTCTAGCCCTGTCCACCTTACCAATTTCTCAGTATTTTATACGTTATCATGTCCTCCCTTCCCTTCCTATCCTCTAATGTCATCAGGTTGAGTTCCCTTAACCTCTCCTCACTCCGGGATTAGTGTTGTTGCAAACTTTTGCACTTTCTCCAATTTCTTGAGGTGTTTGACCAAGTGTGGGTTCCATACTGGTGCTGCATACTCCAATATGGGCCTGACATATACTGTGTACAGTGTCCTGAATGACTCCTTACTTAGATGTCGGAAAGCTATTTTCAGGTTTGTTATGCGCTCATGTGCTGCAGCGGTTATTTGATTGATGTGCGCCTCAGATGTTCGCAACATAATGCTCATCCCAACATCCTTTTCATTATGTGAGGTTTGCATTTTTTGGTCTCCTAGCCTGTACTCCGCTTGCGGTCTTCTTTGCCCTTCTCCAGGCTTCATAACTTTGCACTTGCTGGGGTTAACCTCCAGGAGCCATTCGTCGGACCAGGCTTGCAGCCTGTCCAAATCCCCTTGTAATCTTACCTGATCCTCGTCCACTTGTATTCCCCTCATTAGTTTCACATCAACGGCGAACCAGGAACACCACTGAATCTATTCCTTCTATCATATCATTCACAAATACAAGAAACAGTGGGCCCATGTGTCAAGTGGAACCCCACTCGACACACGGGCCCAGTCTGACACCTCATGTACCAACACTAGTTTTCTTCCTTTCAGGAATTTCCTGATCCATTGCATTGCTTATCCTACTATTCCTGCCTGCTCCTTTAGATTTTGAACCAGTCTCTTGTGTGGTACTGTGTTAAAAGCCATCCTGCAGTTCAAGAAGATGCAGTCCACCCGTTCCTCTCCCTCCTATCTTACTTGTTACCTTGTCGGAGAACTCTAGTAGATCTGTGACACAGGACTTCTATCCCTGAAGCCGTACTCATTGCCATTTATGAGCCCAGTCCTTTCTGTGTGATCCCCCACTTTTCTGACAATCTTCTCCTTGATTTTGCATCCTATACATGTCAGTGACACTGGTCTGCACTTTAATGCTTCCTGTCTGTCTCCTTTCTTAAAAACTAACAACATTTGCTGTCTCCCATACCTCAGACAGCTGCCCTGATGCGATAAATTTTTTGAAGATTGCTGCTAGTGTCAGCAATATTCCGCTAGTGCCAGCGGCGGGCGTGCGTGTGCGCGTGTGTACTCACCTATTTTTGGTTGCAGGGGTCGATTCATAGCTCCTATGTGTGTGTGTGTGTGTGTGTGTGTGTGTGTGTGTGTGTGTGTGTGTGTGTGTGTGTGTGTGTGTGTGTGTGTGTGTGTGTGTGTGTGTGTGTGTGTGTGTGTGTCTCTCTCTCTCTCTCTGTGTCTCTCTGTCTCTCTCTCTCTGTCTCTCTGTCTCTCTCTCTGTCTCTTTCTCTTTCTCTCTCTCTCTCTCTCTCTCTCTCTCTCTCTCTCTCTCTCTCTCTCTCTCTCTCGCCGAGTAAGCCGGCCCGGCAGCCTAACAGCAAAGGCCATTTTCAATCTAATAAACAGAGCGAAAATTTGTTTAGGAAATAAATCTGCCAAAATAAACCTGAACATGGCGACAAAACATATTAATGATTGCAAGTAATATTAAATAAATTTAAACTGATCTGTGATGTATTTAGAAGAATTTGGCTAAAGAAAATTACATTAGGTTACGTTAGGTGACGTTTATAAGTGAGGTGTGGTCCAAAAATAATAAAAAATACGTCATTTTCAATTAAAAAACATATCAGTCTGTAAAAGAAAATTTTTGAAAAATGTAATTTTTAAGGTAATTCGGTCTAACTGGCCAATTTTCATGTCCTTACTGAGCATTTCATGTCCTTACACTCACATCCTCGGAGTTCTCTGAAGATGTGTAGGGACGTGAAAGCGCTCATGTTTCCCTATTTATTTTTTCCATTGTGGTATTTTTTCATATTTGTGTATGTACTTACCTGTATGTATTCACTTATAAGTGGCTGCAGAAGTCCAGTTACAGTTCTTGGCCCCCCTCTTCGCTGGTCGCTACTAGGTCCACACTCTTCTTGTTCCAAGAACCTTATCATACCTCCTCTTAAAGCTGTGTATGGATTCCCTCCTGATGATATATATTGGAGGTGCCAGTTTGCAAATTTTATTATATAAAATATTGCATTATTTAGCAAAAAGGAATTTCGGTATCGAGTTATAGTAAATAAATGGAATGTTAACGAACGTTAATTCTAGAGTAAATTTTTTTGTGTCATTCCCTTTTGCGCTTCAGGATATGGAAATAAATGGTATAAAATACCGACACAATGGCAATATAAACACAAATGCAGTATAATGTGATCCTTTATTGACTACGTTTCGCCCACACAGTGGGCTTTCTCAAGTCACAAACACCCACACCCCAACCCCCTCCCCGCCCCCACCACCACCCCCTCCCAACCACCACCACCACCCCCTACCCACCATCACCCCCTTCCCACCCCCACCATCGCCATCACAACATTTACAAAAAAAAAAAAATCGGGACAACGTGGGTTGCCAATTCATTGCAACAATATTTTGTTGCAAATGATATAAAATATCATTTGTTGAGAAAGCCCACTGTGTGGGCGAAACGTAGTCAATAAAGGATCACATTATACTGCATTTGTGTTTATATTGCTTCAGGATATACTGTTGTAGAACAACAGTTTCAGAAAATTAAGCTTATTTACGCTTTTAGTTATTTGTTTTTAGATTCTGTGTTTTAGAACATGTTGCATACAACAACAGCAGTGCGTTCCATAAAGATATCTTCACTGGTTTTCCTGGTTTTTCAGGGGGACTGACTACCCTGTCATGTAGTGGTGGCCCGGTGGCCTGGTGGCTAAAGCTCCCGCTTCACACACGGAGGGCCCGGGTTCGATTCCCGGCGGGTGGAAACATTTCGACACGTTTCCTTACACCTGTTGTCCTGTTCACCTAGCAGTAAATAGGTACCTGGGTGTTAGTCGACTGGTGTGGGTCGCATCCTGGGGGACAAGATTGAGGACCACAATGGAAATAAGTTAGACAGTCCTCGATGACGCACTGACTTTCTTGGGTTATCCTGGGTGGCTAACCCTCCGGGGTTAAAAATCCGAACGAAATCTTATCTTATCTTATGTGTACAACACACTTCAGAAGAAAAATAAATCTTAAATTCTACGGACGAAGCCAACCTAGTTTCGTCGGTTTTGTCTCATATTTCAGTGTTGGCCTCTTGCTTGAGAGTGGATCTACAGTATTTGGCCATTTGAAGTTGTTAAGTTACAGGTGCTAGGCTTCTTGAAAGTCATTAAATATCTCTGGCTTCTGCAGGCAGCTACTCGGCCTCCTGAGCGTTCTGAGATACAGATAATTGGTCTTGCATTGCAGTACTTGTGTCTAGGACTATGGGTTATATACAGGTTACCTGTCTAGGCTCGCTCTGCGACCGTTATCACGTATCTCCGAAAGGGAATTTTGGTACGGTTAAAAATACAATAAAAAAAGGGTTTCTAGTTCAGACGATTTTATCAAAAACTACTCAAGCAGTCCAAGGTTGAAGGAAATTGCTAGAGAACGAAGCTTGAGTGTCCCAGTGGTAGCGCCTTTGCTCGATGACCGAGGTCTGTTTCCCTAAAGGCACCAGAAATTTACGTACGTCACTAACCTTTGTTTTCAAATGGCGTATTGCAGACAATAGTGAAAAAACGACGTTCCAGAACATTTATTTTACAACACTGTCAAAAACTTTTTCATAACTTCATATATCTCTACACAGAAAAACGCGTTTTTTTTTTACTTCACTGTAACTGATCCGTAATTCATCCAGCGCCTGCGACACGCTGTGAAAATAGCCAGGAAGGCATCAGTAAGAGAGTTATCATTCCCTGGACCCAAATTATCGATCTGTGGAAATTATAATACACAAAACAAAACCGCAGTTCATTGCGGGGGAATTCTCTCTCCCAAATTTTCTCAGCCAGTGAAGGCAGTGACACGGGTTAGCAGTTTCTGGCCACCGCCCAGCTCTTTTGTGGACTGGAACCAAAGCTGCTGTCTTCCAACTATTGCGCTATTTACACTGCTGGGCAGAATTCCACACTGTCACTTACAATGCCCTAAGCAGAATTCTCCAGCGCCAGTTGCACCGTGCTACCTCATTTAAAAAATGCAGCACTTGTTACAATCATCGATTGTGACAAGTGTTGCACTGAAGAAACGAACTATAATAAACGTCGAATAAATCAACACAGACAGATGCTTTGCACACACTGGGAATAATACAAATGCTGTATTTTGACACATTAGTACAGAGAATCGTAAATTTTAACGAAGCTGAAGTTGTGATGGGATGTAACAACACACAACAGAGGAAGGTTAGGGACGCAGTCATAATTAACAATGCACCCAATTTGGATACCATGAGGGAGAATGTCCAACGTTTATGATATATGATAAAGGTTTACAATGACAGTGATTGTGTCTCTAGAACGTGTACCTTTTTGCCCTGAAATTCAATAAAACTTACTCTAGAGAGGCAATAACTGAAAAGTAAACTCTAGACATTGTTTCCTGAACCCACAGAATGAGAGTATAAAAAGCTCTGTTAATCTTAATGCATCCAAATATGTGAATCTGATACTAACCTAGTTAAATTTTTGTAGTGTTGCTGCAGTAGTAGAGACGGAAGCATCTCCGGGCGTTGGCTATCCTCTCCCTGACCAAATCTCTATTAAAACTCGAAAAAATCTTCTCAATGATGATCACATATATTACTGAAGGAAAATATTAGTATCCGTAACACGTCCTCCCTAACACGTTATACCTAGCACTTTCTTCCCTAACACGTCATCCCAACCATCTTTCTCTCTAACACGTCCTCCCCACCATCCTCCCTAACACGTCCTCCCCACCATCCTCCCTAACACGTCCTCCCCACCATCCTCCCTAACACGTCCTCCCCACCATCCTCCCTAACACATCCTCCCCACCATCCTCCCTAACACGCCCTCCCCACCATCCTCCCTAACACATCCTCCCCATCATTCACTTCACCCCAAAAAAAACTTCCCATCTATTAACATCATATTACTAATTAAAAAAATGTTGTCATCTCCGATAAATCTCCACTTTGACTTGACACAATTACAATTACTCTCTTTATTAAAATTAATAATTGTGCAGTGGCGTCTGTAACTTTTTTTTGAGGAAGAGGTTTTAATAAATTACGTTTCCGAACTGCGTTAATTTTTTGATGATAATACAACGCAGAAACGTAATTTAATACAACGCCATTAAAGGCCTTCACTACATTTTCTGTATAATTCGTTTACATGTAAATGTGTCTGTTAGCCTCTCACCATCAAGTAAATTAGTTAATGGTTCAGTAATGTAGCCAGGGATTTTATTTATATTAATGTTCGTTAATTAATTTCCGCCAGCACTACTCTTGTTATCACTGCAGGTACCGCCTGCGTCAGCCGCCGCAGCCCCTGAAGCAGCCACTGTCAGCGTCACCACCGCCACCGTCAGCACTACCACCACCACCACGTTAGCGCCATCACCACCGCTGTCAGCGTCCCCCCCCCGCCACTAGCGTCACTACCATTCCCGTCAGCGTCACTACCACCGCCGCCAGCGTCACCACCACCGCTGCCAGCGGCACTACCACCGCCAGCGTCACCACCACCGCTGCCAGCGGCACTACCACCGCCAGCGTCACCACCATCGCTACCACCGCCAGCATCACTACCAACGCCAGCGTCACTATCACTACCAGCGTCACCACCACCGCTGCCAGCGGCACTATCACCGCCAGCGCCATCATTAGCTCCACCACCACCTCCACCAGCATCACCAGCGTCACCACCACCGAAGCTGCTTCAGCATTTTCTTTCCTCAACAAGTCCATCTGTGCATACAAATATTTCTTAAGACTATTTTAAATAATACACAGGAAAAGAGAAGAATTTGTTTAACTTCAGAGAACACTTGATCCAGGACCCCAGTGGTTGACCAGGTGTCCACGATGATGCAGGCATCTCCTCCCAGGATCACAACACTGGAGAGAGAAAGCAGGATGCTAGGGTCCTTCGTTTCCCTAACAAGTTTGTTACCTAGCTCTCGCAGAATGTTTCCAATCCAATTTGAACGAAGTTATACCATGCTGCCAGGCCCCTGAAACTAGTTGTATATCAGCCTTCAGCGTTGGAATATCTTGGTGTCGCTAGTGTAGACGCACGGATGGAGTCCCGTGCTATCAGCTTGTGACTATCCTGTCTAGTCTAGTTGACATAAGATTATGGGGCACAAATTGGTGTGCCGACGCCCCGGCGCAGATGTACCTTCTCAGTGACAGTAGAAACTTCAAGGTGAAGAGCTATACCAATGTGAAGGGCCTGAGGGTAGACGCTTAAGTAGAAATTATGGACAGCTACGGTGAATTCCCCAGCATGGTGGGAACTCACAGTAAGAAAGCAAGTTTTTTTTCTTCCTTGAGGCATTGCCGAGCAACATTTGGACGATTTTCTCCACAATCGGGTTATTGCAATGGGATTTTTTTGTGGAGGTTACAAAAAGATGGTCTACTTAAAATCTGAAAGAATATCCCACTGTCCTGTTCCTTCGATAATTTTGGGATCATGATTTCCGACAGTACCTTTCAAGCTTTCTGGGACTGTCTGGCCCACTAGTTCGCTTTATGTAATTCACAAGTTGAGAAATGTACTCAGGTGCAGCAAATTTATCTTATTCATCAGCCTGTTAGCATTATACATTCATATGTTGAATAAAACATGTGTACTACACTTGGGTACACGAAGTCACATGTGCGACTCTCCCACATGTGATCACATCTGCGACAGCTGCATCACTCCACCTTTTTTCAATAGCTTCTCTGTAAAAGGCCCTGCTTATACATTCTTGGTACTACATTGAAAAAGCAGTGGGCCACGTAATTGTACTCGCCTTATGAAAGTACAGGTAAGATCATTCTGTCAGATCGTGGGAGACACAAACACAAACAATACATCATGGATACGGCATTACCTTGAATTAACAGTGATCGCCATATCTGCGACTAAAATCAGGAAATCCGGTAGTTACAACATTTCAGGGGTGCTGGCCAATTCAGTGCTATTATAGTAAGACATCGCAGCCAGTTGTTCTGACCAACAAATCTGACAAAACACCTTCCCTATTTGACAGATTTTTCCATTACATATACGATTCACTTCTTATGCCCTGTGTTGGACTGACACAGCTACTAGTGTGGATACCGTTTCTTAAGAAAATGATATAGTGCTGCACAAATGTCTTCATTACATTCCATCAGTATACATATGGTAGGTTCTTGGAACAGGAACCTAGAAGATGCTGCTTGAGCAGTTGTACTACAACGTGAAGTAAGTTGAAGAAAGTCTAGACTCCAGAGAGACGACCTCTGAGGGAGAATAAGAATTCGTAATGGTCCTGATATGAGCAAGTTTAATGATAATGGAAAGGCTCTAAACTCAAGATCCGAATGATTGATGGAGCTGTGGAAACCTTTAATTCGTCTACTGTTCGCAAGATAAGTGTTGATCATCTATTGTAGCAAATGAACGATGTTGGAGAGAGTACAGCCATTCTTGGTGGTGGTGGTTTGCAGGTACGCTGATGAATTAGGTCTTCTGTAAAAGACAGTAAGTGGATGTAAAAACGTCTTCCTGAAACTAGATTCAAAAAATTTGTTGGCATTATTAAAGAGACGGAGACATACACCGGTCATATGGGGCATTTAACTAGAATGAGGGTCAGAAAAGAATGGCTAACCAGGGGCATTGGAGTAAATAGCAGACTCGGTAAGTAGTGTAAAGATTTCATTGTAACCTTTATTAACAACTGGGAGACGTTTTGATAAAAGTTATGTTTGCAAAGAATGGAATTAATCTTTCGTAGCACAGAGTCAAAACTTGTGTCAGTGGAGATGGTTGCTAGTGCTCTGTAAGGGGTTTAAACTGTTTTCTAACAGTGACGTAAGAAATTACAATACTTTTAAACCCGTGAAGAGGAATGGGGAAAGTACGATGACATTTTGTGAAATGTAAACTAGTGTTGAAGATGAGGGTGATCTGCGGGAGAAGGAAAAGCTAGTAATCAACTTTCTGACGTTGGTAAAAAAAAAAATAGCGCATTAAATCAATGAGAAATAAAAGAAGAACAGAGGAAAGATGCAAGTTTTTTTTTTCAAAATCTATTACACTAATAGTCGTAGCGGTAAGAAGAAAATAAACGAAGTGGGATTAATTGCATGAGCAAGAAATATACAGGAGATAAAACTGCAATTATCAAAATGCAATTATTGAATGCAATACACAATATTTTAAATGATTTAACACCTTAAAAGAAGATGGAGTAGCAATGCAGGTTCGAGAAATCTTGAACTGCTGTATTAAAAATTATATAAAGTCTGAATTAAAGAATTGGCTGAAACCGAATCAGTATGTTTACAAATATTTGAAGGAAAAGAGAGTTTGATCTCGGTCGTGCTATACCGACTGTCAGACTAAGAAATCAACACGGGGAGATTTTCTCTTTGGACGAATTAGTAGTAATCAGCATATGAAAATGTAGAAATCTTAGATTTAAATTTTAGCCAAATTGACTGGAATGCTGTAACTGGAAATCGAGAGTTAAACGAATTCCTAGAGGTAGTCCATGGTTAATTTTTAATACAGTATCATCGAGAAGCAATAACCTGCTTGATTTGATTTTGGTAACCAAGGAGACCCTTGTCAACAATCTGGAGATCACTGAAGAACTTGATGCAAGCAATCACAAATCTATTACATTCAACATTGAATGGAAGTGTAGTATAGATCCCAAAATTTCTTTCTGCTGATTACAGTGGACTTAGAGAGCACCTGTTATGGCTTCTGTTGACTGGGATAACGAAGAAAATTATGAATATGACATATTTCTAAATGCTATACAAGCTGACTAATGAACATACGTTCACCGTAGAGAAACAGGTTCAAATAAAAATGATTTGCAATGGATAAACAAGAAACTAAACATCTTTTAGAAGACAAGAAAGAAATTTATAAGCATATGAGTGCAGACGAGGGTCAACCCAGAACCAATATGCTCATATTAAGAGAGATTAAGAGGGATAAGAAAAGTTTAAACAAATTATGAAATTAAAGATGCAAATGAATCAAAGAAACTGCAAAGATTTTATCAAATATGAGGACGAAGATGAGAGAAGTTAGGTCCGCTTAAAACTAACTCTGGACAGCTTACTGACACCGAGAAAGAAATATGCTCAAATTTTAACAGTTACTGCCCGTCTATATTTACACACACACACACACACACACACACACACACACAAAAAAAAAAAATAAAAAAAAAAAAAAAGATATCCCGGTAATCATTTTAAGGTAATCTAAGGTACTCATATTATGTAATTTCAGTCACTATTGAGCAAGTGGACCGATTAAAGCAAAACAAGTTCCTCTGGCCCTGACGAGCTGTTGTCAAGTGTTCGTAAAGAGTGCAAGAGGGTCCTTAGTGAACCTCTAACGAGTTTTTTCAGTACATCACTATAAACGGGCATCGTATGTGATACGCAAAAAATGGCTACTGATTCCTATCTACCAAACGGGAGACATATTCCTTCCATCAATGAGCTCGGTAATAATAGTCGGGAAATTATTAGAATCCCTAAGAGAAGATATAATTAGACAGTACGTAGATGAACATTTCTGATGAGTTTCAGCATGGATTTACTTTAAAAGGACGATAATACTTAACAAATTTACTGACTTTGATTAATAAAGCATTTGAAGCAGAGAATCATGATAAGGGATACGATGCTGTATATTTAGGTTTCACTATGGCTTTTGATAGTGTCTCACACAGAAGACTTAAAGAAAGTAGCAGCACGTAGTATTGGAAAAAATATTCTCTCATGGGTCGAGGCTTGGCTGAAATTCGAAACAAAGAGGTTGCATAAATGAGATTAAATCAGAATGAAGACCAGTCACTTGAGGTGTACCACAAGAATCAGTTTTGGGACCCTTGTTGTTTATAATCAAATGGCGACGTAAGAAAATTCCACTGGCAACACAAAAATAGGTCAACCAATAGAATAGAATGGGAATACCAGGAAACTTCATTAAGATTTTAACAAGCAAGCGTTTTGGGGAACTTTAATGGGGAGGGTCTTCGCACATCATGAAGACTGATAAAATATCCTAGTGGCGAAACATTCGATTGATAAACGTCCCAGGCAGGTGAAACATTGGGTTAATAGAAGCCCTTGATCGGCGAAACAGCGGACTGGAGAAAAAACCATGTTGGGTAAAACATTAATTTGATAAAATATCCAGGTGGGTGAAACAATGGATTAATAAAGATCATGGTAAGTGAAACATTAAATTAAGCCACAAATGAACGAAACACTGGATTAACAAGAGCCCCTAGCGGGCGATAAAGACTGATAAAGCTCCTTGTGGGCGATAAAAACCCTAGTGGGCGAAACGTATCCTCAGAGTTTCCCAAACCGACAAATAGATCAATTTGACTCTTGTGCAGCACCTGGGTGTCTTTACTGAGAAGATGTTTCCAACTTCCTCTGTATTTCTCCGCAGTGGACTCGTGAAGTCAGCGGTTGACAAAACGTATTAGTAGTTTAGGTCAGAGAATGGCTTGCATAGTATGGGCCAACAGGTGTTGATAATTTGCAGTTTTATAAATGTAGGGTAGGCGCGCCTCTGGCAAGACAGTGATGGAGTGAATGATGATGAAAGCGTTACTTCTTTTTCGGGTCACCTTGCCTTGGTGGGAAGCAACCGGTGTGTTAATAAATAAATAAGAAACATATCCAAATGTTGCACAAGTGTGTCATTTATCTTATTCACTGTTGTTGCTGCTGTTGCATGCACTACTCGGGTCATGGGACTAATTCTTGGCCTGAGTGAGGTATGCCGCCCCGAATTCAATAACATTTAATCCCAGTAAGTTCAGATGCCGTTTGTTGCATGTACAGTCAACCATCGTCTTGGCAGGACGATTCCAAGCACTTCCTACAAGTGGGATGCCTTAATACTGGTGAAGGGTTCTTCAACCAGGGAATTGGAGCCACCTTACATGTCTTAATACAAGTGAGGCAGAGTTTGCTTCAGGATACAAACTATATATAGCCGTCCTGCTCCACTTCTGGTTAGTGTGACTTAGTAAATGGTCCAAGTCGGACCGAAACGTCGTCGTAAGCTTCTCTCTTTTATGTGCGGGTTATTTGTGTATCGTTCCAGTCACGGTATTGTGCCTTTTTTGTTATTTATTTGCTTCAGGAATTTCAGGCTGGATGTTGCAAGGCTACAGCAAGTCTTAGCCATATAATCAGGTTTTACAATGTCTGGAGGATATTTCAATAATAAATGACTTTCATTTATATATATATATATATATGTGTGTGTGTGTGTGTGTGTGTGTGTGTGCGCCACGTTCTGTAATGATGGAGATATCTTTATAAAAATTTCGTTTGTCCTGTATATGGAAAAGACCACTCTGAGAGATGGTAATTCACTAGTAATAGTAACACCAACTCTGCTGAAACGAAACCTTTGAAACTCTTGTAGTTGATGAATGTTTAATGGAATACTTGATGATATTCTCATTGCCCTGCTGAAGTCTCCCAACTTAGGCTGACACATTTCGGCATTATCTATGAAATTCATCCTGTGAGATGGACCATGACATGAAAACAGGTAAATTTTATCCCCATCGTGTAATTATATAAAATACATTAGCAGAACACTGCTACTGTATAAAGTTATGCTAAATCAGAAAAAAATATCTCCCTCATCATCTTTTTTTTTTTGCTTTCTCTCTACCTCTTCCCTCTCCTTTGTGTCCCAAACCCTCCTCTCTATTGTTTTACTTTGTTTCTCTCCATCGTAGCACTCCATTTGTCGCTCGCTGTCTCTTCCTTCATGCGTTCCTCACCACAATCTATGTTTGTCACTGTCAGTATCACATCCTGTCAACGGTACTTTCTGGTTGTGTAACTCACTGTCATTTTGCCCAGCGTACACATCCCTTTCCAAGTATGCCTCTTCCTCTGTATATGTTTCTGTCTCAGTGTATGTATGTTTGTCTTTCTGTCTCTCACTGCACTACTTATATATCTGCATTTCTCTCTGCCTCTTATTCTATCTATATGTGTCTCGTGTGTCTCTCTG
>NC_091349.1:15773400-15793400 GCF_038502225.1 Cherax quadricarinatus
GTTAATAAGTTTGCCTCATACCTTTCCTTCGTATATTTCCCTCACAGGTTTTTTCCCATATATTTCCTGCATACGTTTATTTCATGAGTATATTTCATACGCTTCTTTAATATATTTCCTTAAATCGTTTTCATCATACATTTTTTTATACGTTTTCTTCATACGTTTCATACTTTTCCCTGATTAATTCTTTCATTCATTTTCTTAATAAATTTTCTTTATACGTTTTCTTCATACATTTTCTATAAACATTTTCTTTAAAAGTTTTATGCGTAAGTTTTCTTCAGAACTTTTCTTCATACATTTCTTTCATACAGCTAAGTGATTTTTTTCATGTTTGTTAACTATGCCATTTGCTATAAAAGGCTCAGTATTCTTTAAGAAAAATGGCTAAATTTTTTTCAAACTTGTTTCAGTTACTGTAAATTAAATTTCCTTAATTAAAATAATAAGCAACTGATATGAAATTTAATAACATTTATATAGCGTAAGTCGAATAAAGAATAGATTAAAAAAATATATATAGTGTCACTCGAATGAGGAATAGATTAAAATTTTGCATTGTGTCAGTCGCTAGATTTTAGTGTTTACCTGGAGTTTACCTGGAGAGAGTTCCGGGGGTCAACGCCCCCGCGGCCCGGGAAGAAAGTAGCAAAAATGTTGAAAAATCTGTGGAGAGACGTTTGTCATTGAATGCAAAAAAAGGATTGGAAATGTACTGGAATATAAAATTGGCAAAGTTTTTGTGATGGGATGAGGCAGAGGCTTTGAATGTCGCAGTGAGGAGGAGGGAGGAGACTGGAGACTGGAGGCTGGAGGCAGTGCAGATGTTGTGCCTGAGATTAATGTGTAGTGCCAATATTATGCAGAGAATAAAAGAGTCAAGAAGGTGAGGTAAAAAATAAAGTTATAATACAAGGAATGAATGATTATTTATTCACAAGTACAGGTGGAGAAATACAATGGAAATGTGTGTACATATATATATATATATATATATATATATATATATATATATATATATATATATATATATATATATATATATATATATATATAATGTGTGTGTGTGTGTGTGTGTGTGTGTGTGTGTGTGTGTGTGTGTGTGTGTGTGTCGTGCCGAATAGGTAAAACTTGCAATTTTGGCTTAAATAGCAACGATTTTCTTGCTGAATAAGGCAAGCGAAATTTTGTGTATACAATAATTTCATAAAAATCATTCTGAACCTAACGAAAAAAAGGGATTTCATTGTGTTTGCTCATTATTAAATTATTGTAAACTTATCTAAAATGTATTTATTTGGATTAGACTACTTTAAATTGCGCTTGCTATAATAAGGTTAAGTTTTCTAAGGTTCTTTTGGTACAAAATTATTAATTTTTACAATGACATAAATGAAAAAAAAAAAATATATCTTTTAACTTACAAGAGAAAATTTTGGAAATGACTTGATTTTAAACGAGTTCTTGCTAATTGACCAATTTTACCTATTCGGCACGAGATATATATATATATATATATATTTTTTTCAACAAACCGGCCGTATCCCACCAAGGCAGGGTGGCCCAAAAAGAAAAACAAAGTTTCTCTTTTTAAATTTAGTAATTTATAAGGGGTTACTAGCCCCTTGCTCCCGGCATTTTAGTCGCCTCTTACAACACGCATGGCTTACGGAGGAAGAATTCTGTTCCACTTCCCCATGGAGATAAGAGGAAATAAACAACAACAAGAACTAGAAAGAAAATAGAAGAAAACCCAGAGGGATGTGTATATATACATATATATGCTTGTACATACAGTGTAGTGTGACCTAAGTGTAAGTAGAAGTAGCAAGACGTACCTGAAATCTTGCATGTTTATGAGACAGAAATAAAAGGACACCAGTAATCCTACCATCATGTAAAACAATTACAGGCTTTCGTTTTACACTCACTTGGCAGGACGGTAGTACCTCCCTGGGCGGTTGCTGTCTACCAACCTACTACATTTAATATATATCTATATATATATATATATCTATATATATATATATATATATATATATATATATATATATATATATATATATATATATATATATACAAAACAACCACTCTGAAGGAACAGAGAAATTCCAAGCGCTTTCGTGACTACTCACATTATCAAGGAACTATGAAAGTAAAGCATCCAAGGAAGCTATATAAGGGGTCTGGCCAGCACCTCACTGTCAGATCCCACAACGGTTAAACACCTGACGCGCGCCGACCCAACTTGGATAGGTCCTTTGCACAACTCACCCCACAAACTATTCTACCCAAGAAAATTTAAAAATTATTTGTCCAGTGTATTATTAAATTCTTCCCAAATTTTATTAATTATAAATGGATCTAATTTATATAAACCAAAGGAAATATTCATATTATTGTCAAAACTGCTTTTTATGAAACAAGATTCAATTATATTCCTGTCGACCATGGACTTGCTTGATACTACTTTCTCAATTTTTTGAAAATCAATTGGATGGTTAAAATCTCTTACATGAATAAATAGAGCATTGGAATCTTGTCCAGTTCTAATGCTATATTTATGTTGTTTTAATCTTAGTTCGAGATTTTTACCAGTTTGACCGTAATAAACTTTATCGCAAATTTTACAAGGAATCTTATAGACACATCCATCAGCATTTTGGGGGGAATTCTTTATCAAAAGTTTTTTTACTGTATCAAGATTTTTGAATACAACTTTAATATTAAAAGTCTTAAGAAGAGAAGGCATATCAACCAAGTTTTCATGGTAAGGGAGACCCAACATATTTTTAGTTGAATAAGGCTGGCTGTCCCTTTTTGGATTGTAAAAAGTATTTCTAGCAACTTTAAAAGATTTGTCAATTACATTTCTGGGAAATTTTAAATCATTACCTATTTCATAAATTTTGGATATTTCCTCATCTATGAACTCAGGACTACAAATTCGTAAAGCTCTCAAAAACATTGATGAGAAAACAGACAGTTTGATTCTATCTTGATGCGAGGAATAATAGTGGACATACCAACAGTTATTTGTAGGTTTTCTGTAAATTTTAAATTTGAATTCATTATTACCCTTAATAATTAAAACATCTAGAAAAGGCAATGAGTTATTTTCTTCAAACTCAACAGTAAAGTTTATAGAATGGGCTAAGCTATTTAATTTTCCAAGGAAATGGTGTATATCTACATTTTTGGGTATAAGACACAAAATATCATCAACATATCTGAACCATTTAGCTCTATTAGGGAGGATTGTGTTAAGTAACCTTGTTTCAAAAAATTCCATATATAGGTTACTAAGAACAGGTGAAAGAGGATTTCCCATTGCCATACCAAACTTCTGAGTGTAAAACTTATCATTAAATACAAATTTTGCATCAACAATGCAAAGTTTAATAAGTTTAATAATAGTAGGAACTGGCAATGGTAAATCATAGTTAACGAGTTCTTCAGATAAGAAACTTAATAAATCATCAACAGGAACTTTCGTAAACAAGGAAGTAACATCAAAACTAACCATGTTAAACTCATTTAAGTCAGTCAAGGAGCTTAATTGATCAACCAAGTCTATGTTGTTTTTAACATTAAAGTTAGAAATTTTGCCAACAATAGGGCTCAAAATATCAACAAGCCATTTGGATAATTTATATGAAACTGACCCTATGGAGCTAATAATTGGTCTGACTGGATTCCCTGGTTTGTGTGTTTTTATTAGTCCATACATGTAAGGCAAAGATGGATTAGTGGAAGTAAATTGTTTGACTAATTCATCTTTGCCTTTCAGTAGAAGTTTTATTGTTTTATTGAAATTGCTGTTAACGGTTTCTAGGGATTTTTCCTAAGTTTAGAATAGGTTTCAGTATCATCTAAGAGATTATTCATTTTTTCTTGGTAATCATTTTCTTTCATAATTACTATTGCATTTATTTTGTCTGCTTTAGTAAGGCGCAAATTTTTATTGTTATTAAGTGTATCATAAGACAAAGAATCTTTGAGGGCAATTGGGAATGTTTGGTTTTAACATAGAGCTATATACCATTCCTTTACTAATATTAATTTCATCAGAGGATAAATCAGAAAATTTTTCAAAGTTACAAAAGGCTTTTGCAATTTCAACATTATTAAGTTTTTTTGAAGTTGCAAAACTTAGGCCAAAACCTAGAGCAGCAGTTGTATGTTTGTCTAAAATTTCATCTGATAAGTTAATTACAAAATTGTTATTAGCATGCTTTGTCCAATCACTATTTTCAATTAAAATGTCTAATTTTCTTTGTAGTTTGCTCTTGAGTTCATTACAAATTCTTCTGAGTTTATTATAGCAATGATCCAACATACTGTGTTTCCATTCTGATGGAATGGCCTGATTAAAAGAGTATTTTTTGTTTCTCAATATTTTGAATGCTTCCTTCTCCTGTATTTTAGTTATTTCAATATGTTTCTGAAGAATAATTCTCATAAAATCACCAAAAGGACGATCTCTCATGTCAAGGAGTGTATTGGGTAAAAGAGACTTGGGCAGAACTTGTTCATTTAAACAATTTTTTAAGAAATGAAGTCGAATTTTTAACTTGTGGGGTCAGTTTCATATAAATTATCCAAATGGCTTGTTGATATTTTGAGCCCTATTGTTGGCAAAATTTCTAACTTTAATGTTAAAAACAACATAGACTTGGTTGATCAATTAAGCTCCTTGACTGACTTAAATGATTTTAACATGGTTAGTTTTGATGTTACTTCCTTGTTTACGAAAGTTCCTGTTGATGATTTATTAAGTTTCTTATCTGAAGAACTCGTTAACTATGATTTACCATTGCCAGTTCCTACTATTATTAAACTTATTAAACTTTGCATTGTTGATGCAAAATTTGTATTTAATGATAAGTTTTACACTCAGAAGTTTGGTATGGCAATGGGAAATCCTCTTTCACCTGTTCTTAGTAACCTATATATGGAATTTTTTGAAACAAGGTTACTTAACACAATCCTCCCTAATAGAGCTAAATGGTTCAGATATGTTGATGATATTTTGTGTCTTATGCCCAAAAATGTAGATATACACCATTTCCTTGGAAAAAATAGCTTAGCCCATTCTATAAACTTTACTGTTGAGTTTGAAGAAAATAACTCATTGCCTTTTCTAGATGTTTTAATTATTAAGGGTAATAATGAATTCAAATTTAAAATTTACAGAAAACCTACAAATAACTGTTCCTATGTCCACTATTATTCCTCGCATCAAGATAGAGTCAAACTGTCTGTTTTATCATCAATGTTTTTGAGAGCTTTACGAATTTGTAGTCCTGAGTTCATAGATGAGGAAATATCCAAAATTTATGAAATAGGTAATGATTTAAAATACCCAAGAAATGTAATTGATAAATCTTTTAAAGTTGCTAGAAATACTTTTTACAATCCAAAAAGGGACAACCAGCCTTATTCAACTAAAAATATGTTGGTTCTCCCTTACCATGAAAACTTGGTTGATATGCTTTCTCTTCTTAAGACTTTTAATATTAAAGTTGTATTCAAAAATCTTGATACAGTAAAAAAAACTTTTGATAAAGAATTCCCCCCAAAATGCTGATGGATGTGTCTATAAGATTCCTTGTAAAATTTGCGATAAAGTTTATTACGGTCAAACTGGTAAAAATCTCGAACTAAGATTAAAACAACATAAATATAGCATTAGAACTGGACAAGATTCCAATGCTCTATTTATTCATGTAAGAGATTTTAACCATCCAACTGATTTTCAAAAAGTTGAGAAAGTAGTATCAAGCAAGTCCATGGTCGACAGGAATATAATTGAATCTTGTTTCATAAAAAGCAGTTTTGACAATAATATGAATATTTCCTTTGGTTTATATAAATTAGATCCATTTATAATTAATAGAATTTGGGAAGAATTTAATAATACACTGGACAAATAATTTTTAAATTTTCTTGGGTAGAATAGTTTGTGGGGTGAGTTGTGCAAAGGACCTATCCAAGTTGGGTCGGCGCGCGTCAGGTGTTTAACCGTTGTGGGATCTGACAGTGAGGTGCTGGCCAGACCCCTTATATAGCTTCCTTGGATGCTTTACTTTCATAGTTCCTTGATAATGTGAGTAGTCACGAAAGCGCTTGGAATTTCTCTGTTCTTTCAGAGTGGTTGTTTTGCATATTCTGAAATCACCTGTTTACTGTGATCTTGTTGCGCATATATATATATATATATATATATATATATATATATATATATATATATATATATATATATATATATATATATATATGTGTGTGTGTGTGTGTGTGTGTGTGTGTGTGTGTGTGTGTATGTTAACTTTTCTAAACTGAATCTTTCCATATTGAATTCATTGTGATGAGATGTGTCTTTGTTAATTACTCGAAACATTTTTGCATATATACCTTCTGCATATATTCTGCTGTACACAACAACCACACATTAACGAAAGTATTTTTTCGCTTGTTCGTACTTCATCGAGGATGTTATTTATGTTTATTTAATTCGATTTTTTCAGAATCTCCGAAGGAGAATTTAGGAGGTGGCCTGAATTTCCCCTTTTTTCTTCCTCCAACTTTTCAATTTTATTTTGCTCGTAACTCGAGAACCTCTCATCCGATTGGTTTCAGATTTTCAACACTTGTGTAGCGCAACGAGGAAAAAAATCTGCTAGCAATTAACGTGTTCACGTGCCCTGTAATCAAAATTATTGTACCCATTCCCATATATAAATTCACAGATACACTTACATTACTAAAATATATAATTTCATGACCACCCTTCACTCTTCTTTTTTGCATTCAATGAGTCAGACGAGGCTGGGCATGTGGAATACTGGTTTACCTTCCAGGGATCCAGCAGCGACTGGAACACCGCTAGTGTTTCAATGTAATTCCTTATAACGACAGTATCTTCAGTTCTCTTTTGGGCCTATTATCTTTTAATTGGTCACTGTTATGTATCTGATGAGTGGGAGTCCTTCCAGGTACTATTTCTTTTACGATTCTCTTGTCTCAACATCAGCATTTTCTAAGAAAGAATTAACAATATCGTTCCATCTATTCAGTTCACGCTGGAATACGAGAATAATAAATGACTTCATTTTCTGGAAGTATTATGCATCAAGAATGACGACAACCGTATTAACCGAATTACTGATGGACCTCTGTCTGCCTTGAAGAGGGAGCTGGACAGATGCCCAAGTCAGTACTCGAACCGCCGGTTTGTAGTTCGTACGTTGGATTACGTGCTGCCAGCAGTAACAGCCTGATTGATCAGCCCCTGATCTGCCGGAAAGCTTTCTTAAAGATGACTCTGACTTTACAAAGGACTCTTTTCCTACCTGAAAAATTTCTCATGCCATTCATGAACTGTAAGAACAAAAAAATCAACAGAATCAAAGAGAACACAAACGCTGGCAGACTTTTTCCTACTGACATGGCAGACCATCAGAATCTCGATATTCATTCGTGTTCGTCCACCTTGGATTAAAACACAGCAAAAGTAATCGTTAAAAAAAAAAGATGCAGTCGGAACGGGATATCTAAAAGCTGCAACCATTAAAAATAAAAGTCATTGAGCAGAAAGGAATTTTCCACATTGAATCTTCTTTGACCTCACCTGTAGTGAAAAGAATGAAAAAAAATATACTTGAAAAAAATGACCTGTAGCTGGTATGACCCAATTATTGCAATTTATTCTTTCTCTTTCTTGCCTCTTCCCTACTTTGTGTCAGGTATATTTGTATATAAATGGTTCAGAGAACCGAGAAGTAAATAAATTAGATGCATGTGCAACACTTGAGTATCTTTATTGAGGAAACATTTCGCTACACAGTGGCGTCATCAGTTCATACAAAGACGAATGGAGGAGATGAGAAGGAGTTTGAAGTAATTAGTCCCTTAGCTTGGGGTCGACTCCATGCTAAGGGACTGATTACCTCAAACTCCTTCTGATCTTGCACATTCTTCTTTGTATTGGACTGATGAAGCCGCTGTGTGCCGAAACGTTCCCACAATAACGATATCCAGGTGTTGTTCATGTGTTTAATTTGTCAGATATAATGTGCTCGTGTGCATTTTTGGTAACATTAATACATAGATACACAAGCAACGTCCAAATAAAATTTAGTGCATTCGTCCTTATTAGTATGTTCTTTACAAACCTGGAAAATCAGACACAAATGGGAGCCTCTCCTGTCATAGACAACTCTATTTGTGACTTCAAAAAAATTCTAACCATAATTTTCACTTGGAAAAAAATTCTAACCATAATTTTCACTTGGAAAAAAATTCTAACCATAATTTTCACATGAAAAAATTCTAACCATAATTTTCACATGAGAAAAATTCTAACCATAATTTTCACATGAAAAAAATTCTAACCATAATTTTCACATGAAAAAATTCTAACCATAATTTTCACATGAAAAAATTCTAACCATGATTTTCACATGAAAAAAATTCTAACCATAATTTTCACATGAAAAAAAATTCTAACCATAATTTTCACATGAAAAAATACTAACCATAGAATTCAAACATAAAAAAAAAAAATATGAAGTAAAAACTCAGAGAATGAAATAAAAAAAAAAAAATATTTTCGAACACCAAATGTGTTTGGCCGAACCGTAGTCAATAAAAAATAGCATTATACTGCATTTGTGTCTATTTTTTTTCATCGTGTCGCTATTTTATGATATTGATCTGCAATTTACAAACTTCTTTACGAATCGTAAATTGTTTCTATTAGCGGTAATTCCTAGTTCATTCTTCCCCGGAGTCAACGAAACCTCTGACTTCTTCCATTATGAGTTAACATTATAATAGCCATGGTGAAGCGCTAAACCCTTAATTGTTACACAGTTCCCTGCCCAAGTTTGATCCAGGACAGGGAAGGGCAGTTCTATTGCCTTGAATCAAGATCTCATCAGTATCATCCAGGCACTCCCCTTAGAAGGTTAAAGCCTCTTAATATTTTTGATTTCTCGCCTTTCATGGAAATTATGATTTTTTTCTTCCATTATAAGAGCGGTTAATAATTGGAATGACGTAAGCAATGACGCGATGGAGAGCAACTCTATACTGGGGTTCAAAAAGTGACGTGACGAGGTTCAATTATGTCAGTAGTGCGAAAGATGAAAGGCAGGTATTTCCAAATTAGTAAACAGGTACACACAAACATATTTTCACACATACATACGCACACAAACGCACACACCCACACACTCGACCCTTACAACCACAAATAGGCGAGTGTAAATAGACGAGTACACACATACGCACACATATATATACTAAAGTCCTGAATGACAACTGAGAATAACAATTCATAATAAGCCATGTCTGAACTGAAACTGCTGCACAGTCAAATCACATGACAGACGACGGTAAAATATCAGGTAATTCAATTGAAGCTCACGAAATAAATTGAACAAACGATTTAAAGAGGTGTTCTCAGTTGAACCAGAAGCAAAATCAGAGAAACTGGGTGAAAGGGCACACCAACATCAAATGAATGGGACCCGAAAAATTGTCATCGTAGATTTTGCAAGAGGTAGCAAAAGACTGTCTGAATCACAGACTAAAATCTACGAGTCAATGAAAACAGAACAATTACAAGAGATCTAAAAGACAGCGAAGGCAGTCAAAGTAATTCAGAAAGTAAACAAACCGATAGATTTACACCATAAATCAGTATCACTTACATGTATACCATGTAAAGTAATGCTGAAAATAAGCAAGAGTTTAGAGACTTCAAATCTAGTCTCACTAACTTGCTGAGTATTCTATGATAGAAGTGTAACAGAAGAGAGGATGGGAAACAAGCATGAATACCAGGAAATGCACCAAAGTTGATAACGGTGTAACTTGTGGGTAAAAAGACTATGAGTGGTTGATCGCAAAGAAGTTGCAGAAAGGGAAAGTGTTCCAAGTGGGACTCCACAAGGACTGGTGCTAAGACCACTGCTGTTTCTCTTATATGTGAATGATATACCAGAAGAGATCATCATATACATCCCTATTTGCCAAAGATGTAAGATTAATGAAAAGAAAAAACACTAAAGATAAAGAAAAGCTATAAATTGATCATGGTACACTTCAAGATCTGTTAAATAAGTAGCTCCTTAAAATCAGACCCAACAAATACAAGGTTGTGAAACTGTGGAAGGCGCAAGAAGACCGGAAACAAAATTCAGAATCTGAGGAAAAATGATTCAGAACTCACGCAATGGGTGAGTATAGTACCAAGCATATAGCCAGAGACACAGCTCAACCTAATAATCACTTCAACCAGTACTCATTTGCCATTCAAAAAGTAGGTGGCTCGTGGCCTGGTAGGCAAAGCTCTCGCTTCACACGCTGAAGGCCTGGGTTCGATTCTCTGCAAGTTGGAAACATTGGGCGTGTTTCCTTACATCTGTTGTCCATATTCACCCATCAGTGAAATGGGTACCTGGGTGTTAGACGACTGGTGTGGGTCGCATCCTGGGACAAAATTAACCTAATATACCCGAAATATTCTGCATAACAAGCGGCTTTCTATAGTAGTATGTCATTGATGTCAACTAGGATTGTATACCTTGTACATGTACTTGTAGAAATAAAGATATTATACTTTTCAACAATTTAAAAAAAAAAAAGTTACTTACTGCCTGTATGTCTTAGTGTAACAGGACCCGCGAAATTAGAATGAGTAAAACCGTTTTAGCTCCTGACAGGGCCAGGAGCTAAGATTCGACCCTCGCAACCACAAATGCATAATTACAAATAGTTAAATACGCACCTACATGCGTGGGCACACACGCACACACACACACACACACACACACACGATGCGATGTAGTGGAGGCAGGATCCATACATAGCTTTAAGCAGAGGTATGATAAAGCTCACGGCTCAGGGAGAGTGACCTAGGAGCGATCAGTGAAGAGGCGGGGCCAGGAGCTCGGACTCGACCCCCGCAACCTCAACTAGGTGAGTACAACTAGGTGAGTACACACACACACACACACACTAACATCACTGGAAGATTTATGCTCAAAAATGAGCACCAAGCACCCACCAGGAAGAGTGAGCCCCCGAAAACGATGAAGACAGCGACCACTGACATCATACATGTCAAGCTAACACCATCACTGAAGACATCCCTCTCCACCACCTTCCCAAAAAAGAGGGATCGACATAAATAATTTAATGACACGAGGTTTGGGTCCCTCGCCATCTCAACCACGACCAAGACGATCAACCTGTGGAGATTCCAAGTGATTGTACCCACCATAGTGCTTGTGAAAGACTGCACCCATCACGGTGCTTGTGACTGTACTCGCCACGGTGTTTGTAAATGACTGCACCCACCACGGTGCTTGTACATGCTTGTACTCATCACGGTGCTTGTAAAATATTGCACCCATCACCATGCTTGTAAATGATTGCAATGACCAGAAGCAGCAGAAGAAACAGACTGTATGATCCAGGTGACATCTGGAAACTGGAAAATGCAGTACCACTCATCGTGTACTTGCTAACTAGATATCTTTTCTGCATTCATGTATCAGTAATAATGGTGGACACTTTAAACACCTTTTATTAATGTATTAATGTTGGTAGAATTACCGACAATATGTTAGATAAAAAGACATAAAATGTCCTTCTACCTAACCTTCTATGAAAAAAGTCTCTACGTATCATTGTCTTTTCTCTCCATATACTCTCTGGTTCCAGACTTATGAGACACTTTCTGACCTCCATATAATGTATGAACACTTGATTTAAAACGGTTTGCTCGGAGAAAAGTTTTGTCAACAAGAGAAATAGTGAATAAAGCTTCCTTTCTGATTACAGTGACTATTCCAGTCTGTCGGTTTCTTCTACGTCCAGCCTGCAACTTGACTGATAATTCAGTCCACCTCAACGCTACTTACAGATATGCTGCCTAATTAATTATTTTAGGCGTATATTTTTTTAATAATTTGCAACGTCACACTTGCCTATGTAGATTACGTACCGTGTCGCAGTATGTATGTTTATATGTTATTTGTTGAAAGTTTAATAGGCAAATTAATAGTTTGCTCAGCTTGATTTTGTCTTTACACAATCCACAGTCAACACCGTTGGGATCCTAGTGGCATCAAACAATTAAACTTTCCACAAACAATAGATGGTGTTTTGTTAGTCAAAAAAAAGAGAAGACTCTAGTATTACATGACGTTCCGCTAAGGGAAGCTTTTGGTTATTTGATGGAGGCGCAAAAAAATTATCACATATGTCAAGACAGGTTTTTTCCACATCACTCGTAAAAAAAAAAAAGAATCACCAGAGAGTTGAGTCTTAGGTAATGAAGGTAATGAAGGTCCTCACCTGGTCCAGGTCACCAGTCAGCTTGTCCTGACAACCAACATCCAGAACCAGCAAAGACAAATATGCCCATGTTCTCACGTTCGCTTTATCAGGTTCATGTTCACGCATTCACATTCTTTTAGACAAATTAACATGTGAATTCCTTTTAACTTCAAGCCCAAAGTGGACGACTCAATTAACTTTATCACACCTCTCTACTGTCTATCCACTCTCCTAATTAGCTAAGTATATTTCCATATCCTTCCTCTATCCTTCCCCCTCTATCCTTTCCCCTCTACCCTTCCCCCTTTATCCTACCCCCTCTATCCTTCCCCCTCTATCCTTCCCCCTCTCTCCTCATAGTATCTTAAGGCTCACTTGTTTGGTTTTAGGTTTATCGACAACACGAGGGACATTAAAGCGGCACTCCACCTGTTTGATGACATCACCTGTATGATGACATCACCTGTATGACACATGAATGATACCACCTGTATGATGACATCACTGTAAGATGACATTAGCTATATGATGACATTACCTGTATGATGACATCAGTATGATGGCGTCACCTGTATTATGGCATTATCTGTATAATGGCATCACTAGTATGACACCACCTGAATGATGATGTCACCTATATATCACCTGTATGACATCACCCCTATGACACCACCTGAATGATGATGTCACCTATATATCGCCTGTATGACTTCACCCCTATGCCGACAGCACTAGTATGCTAAAATCACCTGACTGGGAGCACCTGTATGACATACCTTGTATGATGACATCACCTACATACTAACATCACCTCTATTCTGGCATCACCTGTAATATAACATTACCTGTAAGATGACATCACCTGTAAAATGACATCACCTGTAGGATGGCATCATCTATTAGATGACACCACCTGTTATATGATATCACCTATTAGATATCACCTGGTAGATGACATCACTTATTAGATATCCGGTAGATGACATCGCCTGTATGAAGTCACCTCTTTGATGACATTATCTGTGTGATGACATTATGTGTATGGTGACACCACATGTATGATGATATCAACTGTATGACATCACCTGTATAACACCTGTATGATGGCATTACCTGAATGACATAACATGTATGATTGTATCATCTGTATGTATGCTGATATCACATGTATTGTGACATCACAATACATGCTGACAACTGTATGACGTCACTTGCATGACATCACCTATATGCTGATATCACCTGTACAATGACATCCCATGTATGCTAACATCACCTGTATGTCACATGTATGATGACGTCACCTGTATGACGGCAGCTATAACCTGTATGACATCACCTGTATGATATGATATCACCTGTATGCTGACATCATGGGCATTAAGACTGCTCTTCACCCGTACGTTGACATCAAGAAGACATTCAGTGCCAAAAACACACTTCAAGGAACGAGCCTCGATGATAGTGAAGGATTCTTGATCTAAGGGATTGCATCTGACTTCTTTATCCAAAAAAACATACGCCGTTACCTCATCTGATGACACTTACGGGCTTGTCGGTTAACAATAATTTAATAATAATAATTAATGATAATCAATAATAATAATCAATGACAATAATAATTAATAATAATCAATAATAATAGGTGGGAAGTACAGTGCCTCTAGTCTGAAGGGGCCGCGGCGATATGTGGCGATTTTTCCACTGTAGTGTCAGCAAGACGTTGGTAGAGTGATGATGAAAGTGTTTCTTTGATGTCCGGTCACCTTGCCTCGGCGGGAAACGCCCAATGTGATCAAAAATACTAATAATTTGATGTAATTCGGTGCTGCTTGATCAGAGGAAGGAGCTCCCCTATTCCATAACCCCAGTCCCCTGTACCTTAATGTAAGATTTTGTTCGAATTTTTAATCCCGGAGGGTTAGCCACACAGGATAACCCAAGAAAGTCAGTGCGTCATCGAGGGACTGTGTCTTATTTCCACAGGCGTCCTCAATCTTTTCACCCAGGATGCGACCCACACCAGTCGACTAACACCCAAATACCTACTTACTTGATAGATGAAAGGGAAAACAGGTGTAAGGAAAAAAGTTCAGTGTTTCCACCCATATCTGGGATTGAACCACTGACATTCAGCATGTGAAGCGAGACTTTTGTCTACCAGGCCACGGGCCACCTTAATGCACGCGATTGTAATAGTGTTGAAGATGTGAATGGAATCACAAGAGACATTCACAAGTCACCACATGGAAACTAATATTCATTTATCTCCAATAAAAATGGTAAGTTATATTCTAATATATACAAGCACGTTAAGTTTGAAGCCGCTCAGAAGTTACATTACCAAGCTATCAGAAGAGAAAGGTCGAAGCTAATCAGATGTGACATTCAGAAATTATCGTATGAAAAGCTGTATTTAAATTTTTACAAATTCTCCCCCCCCCAAAAAAAAGGCACATTCTAACCGTAAATAAGTCAAAAATCAATCCACATTTTTCTCTAAGGAAAACTGATGAACTTTAAAGAAACAAGTGCAACAAGTCTCAAGAAATTGGTCCTCGTTACCGTACACACCCGTTGAAAATTTGTAGCCGATTGAATGAGGTGTTCTCGAGTTACGAGCGAAATAATATCGAAAAGTTGGAGGAAAAAAAAGACGAGAAAACAAAAAATCAGGAACCTGCTAAAAATACCTCATATAGTATTAATAATACTAATAATCGTAATAATTAAACTAATAATAACTAATAAGAATAATAAAAATAATCCTACCACCAAAAACAGCACTTCAGTGACTGCTGAATTTATATTTAATTAATAAAGACATGCTGGCGAAACGTTTCTACAATAAAGACGGCCAAGTGCTGCACCTGTGTCTTACTCGCCTGCTTGTATGTATTGTTCACCTTTATTGTGACATTGTATCCCATCTCAGCCCGTCACTCGTCTGCAACATTCACACCCTCTACACAGTTTACTTCACCCATCACCAGCAACATTCACTCACTCCATACACCTTACCTCACCCATCACCAGCAACATTCACACCCTCCATATACCTTACTTCACCCATCACCAACAACATTCACACCCTCCATATACCTTACTTCACCCATCACCAACAACATTCACACCCTCCATATACCTTACTTCACCCATCACCAGCAACATTCACTCACTCCACACACCTTACCTCACCCATCACCAGCAACATTCACACCCTCCATATACCTTACTTCACCCATCACCAGCAACATTCACACCCTCCACACACTTCACCCATCACCAGCAACATTCACACCCTCCACACACTTCACCCATCACCAGCAACATTCACACCCTCCACACACTTCACCCATCACCAGCAACATTCACACCCTCCACACACTTCACTCCTCACCTTCTTACTTTCACTTCCTCTGTTCCCTCAACAAGAGTTTAGACTTCACGAAGGATGGAAAAGTTAAGAGAAGCTTTTCAGAGCTTTCAAACAATTCAATGCCCTACCTTCGGCAATAGTGGTATGATATGCTGAGCTATACAGAGATTCAAACGTACACACACACACACACACACACACACACACACACATGCACACTTAAACCAACATGCAAGTAAAATTACCTTATCAGGTTCATAACAGCACAGTCTATTAAAAACTCCGTCAAGTCAGCTACACAAAGTTTTCTCCTTGAACGTCACCGAGGTCTCTGAAAACACTCAGTGATCTTGAAAGCTTAACCCTAGGACATGTTATTAAAATGTGAATAATTGTCGGTTGTGTACCATGAACACAGAGAGAGGGATGGGATTTCTTGTTAGCATTTGTTTATTGGTGAGATGAGTTTGTCATAGGCTATATTTGCAAGGAATTGTCTCACCTTAGTGACGTAGTCTGAAAAGTTTTATAATAGCCAGTAGAGCCCAGCAGGCCTGCCGTTTTGCAGTTAAATATCCAGGTACTGAGCTCAGAAGGTCACCGAGGCAAAAAAAATCATCCCTGCACATTAAGAGGACTATGTATATTTTCTTTAAAACTGAGATTTGTTAACTATTCATTTCTTGACCACAAGATGCACAGTACGGTGTACGCACTTGCAACCATAGTTCGTAGTGAAAATGAACTCAGTGTTATTGCCAGGAACCAGAATGAGAGCAGCAAGGATGAAATGAAGTATCACAGTGAACATGGAGAGCTATGGTAGCTGAACACGATTCAAGTTCCTCGCGACTATCACTACAAAATCACCAGCTGTCTCGCTTTTCAAACAATAAGTAAAACCTGGAATCTAATCATTCTTAAGTAAAGAAGCAAAGATCTTTACCGGCACCAGGCACTTAATTAAGGCGTCTCCATCCACCACAACCAGATGCAGTTCAAAGGAGGCTTCAGGTAGGAGGGGAAGAATACAATAGGGAAAAAAATCTCTCAAACGGCAGAGACGGCTAATCTATAATTGCAGAATGGCATAGAACACACGAACTTCCAGTCTGTGGACCCCAAGTCCCAGACTCAAAGAGAATGGATAAAGTGGAATGCTCGGCATACATTAAAGTTAAATTTAGTAGCTCCCAGTTCCTCATAGTTTACAGTATGTCCAAGGGTAACTCTCCAGAGTCAACAAAAAGGCTCACTGATGGGAAAGACATGTTTCATTGCACGGGTGAATTCCCAAGTAATGAAAATGATATAAACTAAAAAGGAAGGGCAGGCCACAGATACCTGTACTCATGTACAGGATGACACAAAACACATTAACGGAGGTGCTTCTAGCAGTCTAAATACCAGGAGAGATAAAATATAACCTTCAGAATTCTCATAACTAGGAAATCAGTGTCGAGTTTAAGATGGAGGGAGATGGTGCGTGTCAAAGCTTCTTCAAGAACCATTATTAAAATCACTTGATGTTTATAGGAATGATCATTATGCCGAAAATAAAGGTAGGGACGGGATCTTCATCTGGGATTAAAGCAAAGAGGTGTATTAATGTTGACAGAATTGCCGACAATATGTTATGTAACAGGACACATGTGTAACTAACGCGACAATTTATTGTGGCAACGTTTGTCAAAGCTCCTGGAGAGCGAAACATAGCCACAATAAAATGTAACATTAGTTACACTTGTGACCATAACTTAACATAAAGTAAGAATTCTCAACCAAAGAGCAGCGGACATCATGCGGACCTTGAATAACATAATAATGACCCTCTCTGTCTTATGTAAAAATGTTAAAATAGATTTAGACCTGTGTCAGGATGACGAATGAATCAGTCAGTCTCTTGGCGTTTCTGAGTGACTTGTTATTGGTTCAAGTTCAGCTCTATAACTCGTCATAAGCTTCAACCTATGTGCAGGTTATTTGTGTACTAACAAAACAAACCTACATGGGAAACACTAGTAGTGAAATTTTGAGGCCAATCAGTTTTTCTCCAGTTTTCACACGGTAACAGAATCCGAGAATAGCATATGTAACGTTGTTCATTGGGCATCCACGCATACAAATAGGCCTGTAAACTTTGGCCTAGATACAGTACACTTGCAGTAAAAATCTGAAAATTAAAATGGTATAAAATACCGACAGGTTGTTAGGTAAGACACATATGCGACAGTTAGGTATCTTTATTTCGAAACGTTTCGCCTACACAGTAGGCTTCTTCAGTCGAGTACAGAAAAGTTGATAGAAGCAGAAGATACCTAACAACAAAAATCTGAAACCGATCAAAAAGAGGCGATCTCGAGTTGTAAAGGAAAATTTTGCTGAAAAGAAAATAAGAAAATCTGTCCCTAATTAAAAAAATGCCAGAAAAACTAGAGATTTTGTTGAGGTTTCTTTTTTCTCATTTACATTTAAAACTCTAAAATGATACAAAGAAAAAAATATTTCATTTTTATGATTTTAGGAAAACAATTTTTTTAAAATTGCAACCACGTAGCCCAAAATCAATATAAATTAATTACTTCCAGTTATGATTCAATAGATTTTTAGCGTCTGAAGCCGATCAGAAGAGGCATTCTCTAATTATTACATGAAAGTCAATTTATTAAATAAAATAGGCACATTTAAGTTTACTTAGCTCAAAGTGAATGCAAAGCTTTGATTAAATAAATCTAACCAACAATGAAGGTTTGAAGCCTACCAAAAGAGGCATTCTCAGCAATTGATATGATTACAACAATTTCAAGTTTTCAATAATTTCAACAAAATTTCAACTGTGTATATATATATATATATCTATATATATATATATATATATATATATATATATATATATATATATATATATATATATATATATGTCGTGCCGAATAGGCAGAACTTGCGATCTTGGCTTAAATAGCAACGCTCATCTTGCCTTATAGGACAAGTGAAAATTTGTGTATGCAATAATTTCGCCAAAATCATTCTGAACCTAACGAAAAAAATATATTTCACTGTGTTTGTTTAGCATTAAATTATTGTAAACAAATCTAAAATATATTTAGTTGGGTTAGGCTAAAATAAATTGCGCTTGTTGTAATAAGGTTAGGTAAGTTTTCTAAGTTCCTTTTGGTGCAAAATTATAAATTTTTACGTCAACCTTAATGAAAAAAATATATCTTTAAACGTCTAAGAGAAAATTTTAGAAAGGATTTAATTTTAAATGAGTTCTTGCTAATTGACCAGTTTTACATATTCGGCACGACATTATATATAAATATATATATATATATATATATATATATATATATATATATATATATATATATATATATATATATATATATATATATATATATATATATATATATATATATATATATATATATATACACACACACACAGGAGAGGCAGAACCCCCACTCACTCCACTGACAGTGAAAAAGTCAGAATGAAGGTGAGCAAGAAAGCTGAAGAGGGCAACAAGGTGGGGGCAATCAGAATTATTATCAGTGAAGATACAGTTGCTCCCAGGGATGCTGACACGGCAGAAGCACTTAGAGGAAACCCAGGGAAACCAGTGGCACCAACAGTTCCAACACCTCTGTCCTCACTGTGGAACTATCGATTGTGGAAGACTCGGACATTTACAAAGCAATAATGTCGTTCCCATCTGGCTCTGCTGGGGGTTACACTGGAATAAGGCCACAGCATTTTAAGGAAACGGTTAATCCAGTTATTGGGGAGATTGCAGAGACACTGCTTTCAGAGATCACGAGGTTCATCAACAGTTCCTTGGCT
This sequence comes from Cherax quadricarinatus, assembly GCF_038502225.1. NCBI lineage: Eukaryota > Metazoa > Arthropoda > Malacostraca > Decapoda > Parastacidae > Cherax > Cherax quadricarinatus. The sequence goes on from NC_091349.1 coordinate 15,792,977, forward strand.
GGTCTGATTCCTGACGAAATTAAACCTTTCTTTTTTGGTGCAACACTTTGTGCACTTATAAAGAAGGATGGAGGAATTAGGCCAATTGCAGTAGGCAACACTTTTCGCTGCCTCGTTTCTAAAGCTGCTGTCCGAAGTATTCGCGCAGAAGCAGCCATGATGCTTCAACCAAACCAGCTTGGCTTTGGGGTCTCTCAAGGAAGTGAAGCAGTGGTTCGTGCAACAAGGGCGTATATCATCAACCTGCCAGAGGACACTGGAGTGGTAAAATTAGATTTCAAGAATGCATTTAATCTCCCGAAAAGAGACGTGGTATTAGCAGCGGAACAAGAACATTTCCCTGGTCTCTTCCCTTTTGTTGCAGCTGGATACAGCAAGGAATCAATGCTCCTGTTTGGAGAGCATGAAATTACATCAGAGGGTG
>NC_091349.1:15808400-15813400 GCF_038502225.1 Cherax quadricarinatus
AATATATTTAGTTGGGTTAAGCTAATATATATATATATATATATATATATATATATATATATATATATATATATATATATATATATAGATATATATATATATACATGTATATATATATATGTATATATATATATATGTAAAACAACCACTCTGAAAGAATAGAGAAATTCCAAGCGCATTCGTGACTACTCACATTATCAAGGAACTATGAAAGTAAAGCATCCAAGGAAGCTATATAAGGGGCCTGGCCAACACCTCACTATCAGATCCCACAACGGTTAAACACCTGACGCGCGCCGGCCCAACTGGACAGGTCCTTTGCACAACCACCAACAAACTATTCTACCCAAGAAAATTTTTAAAATTATTATTTGTCCAGTGTATTATTAAATTCTTCCCAAATTCTATTAATTATAAATGGATCTAATTTATATAAACCAAAGGAAATATTCATATTATTGTCAAAACTGCTTTTTATGAAACAAGATTCAATTATATTCCTGTCGACCATGGACTTGCTTGATACTACTTTCTCAACTTTTTGAAAATCAATTGGATGGTTAAAATCTCTTACATGAATAAATAGAGCATTGGAATCTTGTCCAGTTCTAATGCTATATTTATGTTGTTTTAATCTTAGTTCGAGATTTTTACCAGTTTGACCGTAATAAACTTTATCGCAAATTTTACAAGGAATCTTATAGACACATCCATCAGCATTTTGGGGGGAATTCTTTATCAAAAGTTTTTTTACTGCATCAAGATTTTTGAATACTGTGATCTTATTGCATATATATATATATATATATATATATATATATATATATATATATATATATATATATATATATATATATATACACATTTATATATATATACACATTTATATAGCTCTTGTAGTCATTTTGTAACTCTTTTTTGTCCCTTTTCTAGGTATCACATTTTTTAATGTGTGGGTACCACACGGTGGGTACCACGCGGTGGGTACCACACGGTGGGTACCACACGGTGGGTACCACACGGTGGGTACCACGCGGTGGGTACCACACGGTGGGTACCACACGGTGGGTACCACACGGTGGGTACCACGCGGTGGGTACCACGCGGTGGGTACCACACGGTGGGTACCACACGGTGGGTACCACACGGTGGGTACCACACGGTGGGTACCACACGGTGGGTACCACACGGTGGGTACCACGCGGTGGGTACCACGCGGTGGGTACCACACGGTGGGTACCACACGGTGGGTACCACACGGTGGGTACCACACGGTGGGTACCACACGGTGGGTACCACACGGTGGGTACCACACGGTGGGTACCACACGGTCGCTGCATATTCAAATTCTGGCTAAAAACATTTTAAATGCAGCTTTTGTAGAGTTTCTTCACTCACATATTCGACATCAATTTTATAGTTACCAGTGTAGCATAAGAGTTTCTCACAATTTCATTTATATGATTTGGCAGTGATAGTTTTTGTTAACTCCTGGATACATCTCAACACCTTTAATTTTTTCAATATTTTATCACACTGTATTCTTCATGTGTCGTGATTTCGCCATCTCCTATTTGAGTCAAGAATGTTATTTGTCCTGTAATGATCGTACAGCATTCCAGACCCAAACATAGCCTGCTCGGGTGTGTTAAACTATCGATTTGAAGCAAGAGAAGCACAACAATGCTCGTGGTGTCCCTATAGCACTTAATTTACGTATTTTCTTATAAAGTCTTCATGGTGGCAGCACTTACTACCTCCCCCTTTAATTTATTTCATTGTTTCAAAAATGTTTATGACGAAGAACTTTTTTTTTTTTGGGGGGGGGGAGGGGGGGAGGTTATAGTACATAATACTGACAAGATGAGAAACAGACAAATGTAGTCCATGAAAGCTTATTGATGGTGTTATGCACAGATTTAGCACTATTTGATCACAATCACATGAAACTGAAATGAGGTGAAGACTTCGGTGGGCATCACATACTAGTGTTCTGAAATGTGTTTCTGGAGGCCACTGAACACACACTAAACACATTTTCAGAAACTAGAGTACATTATTTTCATCAAGAACGAGGTACACAGTGCTCCCCACCAAGTTTGCATAAATTTTTTTCAGCCCCTGACACTACCGAGAAGTGCTACGTAGTGCTTCCCACCAACTCTATAGCCAAATACATTTCCAGTATCTCTGACAGTAAACTCAATATGTCCACTACTTTCACTACAGAGGTTTTGAAATTTATCTGAAATTCTAATCAGAAAACTTCTGGGACGTTTGAAAACAGATGTCATCTGACGTCCGCCTCGCTTACTCCTCCCTCACACACACACACACACACACACACACACACACACACACACACACACACACACACACACATACACACACACACACACACAAGACCTAGTAGCGTTCAGTGAAGAGGCGGGACCAGGAACTGAGTCTCGACCCCTGCAGCTACAATTAGGTGAACACACACACACACACACACACACACCCTCCCCTTTCAGGTTTGAATGTTTGTAACCTAACGAAGCCACTTTGTGGGCGAAATTTATTCAATAAATCTTCCATGTAACTGGATTAATGCATTTTAGTTTATTTTCCTAATCTTATTCTTGAATGTTCCAAGATTTATATTCTTCAATATGAAGTGAACGACTGAAAAACTACGTGAAGTTAGACGAAGTCCATAGGTTTGTGAACAGATTAATTTACGATATGAGAAATATTATTTGTGAGGAGAGGAAAAAATGTGGTGTCTAATAACATCCAGTATATGAGAAACAAAGGAGACATGATTGCAACGTATCAGATACTTGAAGGAATTGACAGGGATGGATACGAGTAGATGGATTTGAGAAGAGCAGGGACGAGGGTAATAAACTGAAGCTAAAATAATAATATATAACAATTTCTTTATTTCTACAAGTACAAGATATATAAGACTGGTTATAAATGACCATAATTTTTAAAGGGGTGGACCGGTAAGCCAGCGGAAGGCCTCGGTCAGATGACCAAAAGCTCCAAAGGCGGGTCATCATCTGACTAAGACCCGCGTCAGGAAACATTTGTCCTGTTTCCTGACGAACCTTACCTAACCTAACCTAACCTACAAGATATACAGGCCTAGCTGAAATCAATGACATACTACTATGTAATGACCCTTCTTAGGTAAATTTTGTCCCAGGATACAACCCACACCAGTCGACTAACACCCAGGTACCTATTTTACTGATGGGTGAACATAGACATCAGGTGTCTTATGGATACACGTCCTAACGTTTCCACCCGTTCCAGGGAATTGAACCTCGGACCTCATTGTGCGAGATGAGTACAGAGGAGTCACTGGATAGCTAGCTAGAAGTTATGGCTGAAACCAAGTCTTCAGTATCAGTAAGTTGATAATAAGATACGCAAGTCAATAATTAGGGAATTTATAATAAGGAAACATTACGGTGCTAAGACCTTTATCTCTTCTACTTTAGTTGCAGCGATCGTGAAGGTCTGACGTCTTTCCTCATTAAATATATCTTAAGGGTTTTCTTCTCAGTCTTATCCTCAGTTTTAGCAGACTTCCATTATAGGAAGGCAAAAGTAAAATTAATTGGAAGATTAAAAAAAAATTCTCACTGTTTCATGACTTACAAATGACAGAGTGCTATAGGCTAGTATCCATGCCGGTCACTTGAAGGTCGAGAGGCGGTGCCCAGAGCCGAGACCCACTGAGTACAAACAGTACACATTAATCAATAGTACAAGAATGTTGAGCACGCTCCAAAATACCTGACAGAAAATAACATTTCCTATATCCCGTTTTCATGTTAATAAACCATTCTAGCATATAGTTTATTATATCAAATGTAATATATCGACATCCCACACTTCTGCATGAAGCATCTGGACTCAACCTGCTGACTTTATTAACCCTAAAGACTTTTTTTAATGGTTAAAGAGTAGTGGAAAAGAATCCCTCCTTCGTAGTCTATGCATGTCGTAAGAGGCGACTAAAATGCCGCGAGCAAGGGGCTAGTAACTCCTTCTCCTGTATTATTAAATGTAAGAAGAAAGGAGTGCTTCTTCTTTTTCAGGTGACCTTGCCTTGGTGGGAGACGACCGGTGTGTTAAGAATGTATTAAGATGTGCTTTCTACATTTTACAGTCATTTTTAAACTAATGATTTTCATGAAATAGCTGGGATGAGTGGGGAACCTAGCTGCAAGAATAGCCCTTTGATGTCACGAGTAACAGACGGAGGATCAAGCCTTCACCACTCCTAGCACTGAATGACCCACACGGACGGAGAATCGAGCCTACATCACTAACACTGAATGACCCACACGGACGGAGGATAGAGCCTCCATCACTCCTAGCACTGAATGATCCACACGGACGGAGGATCAAACCTCCATCACTTCTTGAGCTAAACTAAATAACCGAGTTAGGAGGAGAGATTCCAGCGATAAAATCTGACCCACTTTGGTTACTAAACAACATTCATGATCTTGTAAAAGGTAACTTGCTATTTTTTATACAATTTTCAACCTTTCCTTTGTAATTTCAAAGCAATTTCTTCATTTCCTTTACCACTTATATTTCAAGATTACTGACGATAAGAGCTAGTCAAAAAAAGGGTTATATTGATAATATTGGTAATATTTGATTAAAAGAAATTTAACAAATAATGAATAATCTAAATAATAATAATGACAATAAATATGGAATTAAAGAAAATATTATAAAAATTATAAAGTTTAATGATGTTTTATTTATGGGGAAAGCGCTAAACCCTCAGGGGTCACACAGCACCTGGGGAAAATGGGATGCAACCAGATTTGATTCAAGGAAAGGAAGGAGAAACCCTTCAGTCGAGTTGCTCCTCACCAGCATCAGACATCCTTCCCTACGAGGAATAATAATAATAATAATAATAATAATAATAATAAAATATTAGTAATAATAATAATAATAATAATAATAATAATAATCAGTAATAA
>NC_091349.1:15820900-15958544 GCF_038502225.1 Cherax quadricarinatus
AAATCTATATTTAAACGTATAAGAGAAAATTTCAGAAAGGACTTAATTTTAAATGAGTTCTTGCTAATTGACTAGTTTTACATATTCGGCACGACATATATATATATATATATATATATATATATATATATATATATATATATATATATATATATATATATATATATATATAATCATGTGTGTGTGTGTGTGTGTGTGTGTGTGTGTGTGTGTTGCTTTACATCAGGAATTGTTAAATCAGCGGAAGTTTTTTAACGGTATTTTTTCTTATGAACTGATATATTCACAAAAGTTAACAGCGTTTGCAAAAGTTTAATTTTAAACCAAAACTAAATTGCATTCAAAACTTCTTGATATTCATCATTCATGTAATATAACGTAGATAATCTGATAAATATCAGTTGTTCCAGACTATGTAGCAAAACTCTCCAGGCTGAGGGACTGACCGCCTCAAAACTACGTCTTCACATCTCTACTGCTTCTGCTGCCGCCTCTGTACTCAACTGAAGAAGCCTATTGTGTAGGCGGAACGTTTCGGAATAAAGATACAAAACTGTGGCTCATGCTGACGCACGTCACAATCCTTTAGGTTTGGGGTAATCTACGTATAGCACCAAACTTAAAAGTTTTTTGCTGGAATTTTGTGAACCACGAAACAAATTAACTTCCCAATTCTAAAACTTCCTTTCTTGTATGGGATCTCTAAAACGTATAAAGTTAACGTTCCTCTTTGACTTAAAATTTCTACTAGAGTTTGTCTGTTTCTTGCTTTTCCTCGTGGCTGTCTACTTGGCTTCCTGTCTAGACACTTTTAAATTCACGTTTAATTAATTAAGAGGATTTTGTTTCGTAAATTGAGGAAGGTCAGCTTTGAAAATAAGATTATTGTTAGATTTTGTGATGACTGTCTGCACACTCGTGTTCCAGTTAATAATTCATCTGAATTTTGTGCTACGTACGCAGTTCTCTTGTTAAGGGCCTTTTGTAAGTTAAGTGAATGAAAGACTAATTATTATAAAATACATGAAGGAACGCTAAACCCATACGAGTCATACAGTACCTGAAGAATAGGAAACATTCAGATTAATCCATGAAAGGAAGAAGCGCCCCCAGTTTCTTTCATCATGAGCAAGTCATCAGCATTAAGGGAACCCAAGGTTCACCCTCCATCACCTGTCTTCATTAACACTGGAATGGAACACTTTGAGAGGGACTTCATGAGTACTGCTGCTGACATTTATAGGTTAGTGGACGATTTTTTTTTTCTACGCTTCGTAATGCGTAGCAGGTTTTAGATCACCTAAATTCACTTACTAGAAATATCAACTTTAAATGTTGAATATCTGATTTAGACACTTTAGACTGTAAACGTGAGCTGAGTACACCTGTTTGTAATGAATACAGAAAATTAACTGATTTCTATATTTATCTTTGGTTTCACTCCCCTAAAACAGGTGACATTTCAGGCTTTTTTCTTAGGGCTTACTGACTGTGACTCCTGTTTTAAAAAGCAGTAGTTTATTCGAGCACTTCTGATAAGCTAGGTTTCACAAATATTTATAAGAATTATAATAATTAATAAAAAGATTAGGCGCTAAACTCGACTAATATTGATGAACTATGCAGATTTCTCAGCAAACATTTTATTCTTTGGACCTAGAGAGAAAAGTGTTGAAATCAGGAATTTAACAGGCCTTCTTACTCAATAACAACGTTATTGGTTATCTTTTTGATACATTCTTCCTTAATAATGTTTATGTTCTTTTCAACAGTTCCAATACAAATTCTTTGTCATATAAAGGTTTTTGGAAGACACCCAAATGAACGCTGGGATATATAAAATTTGGTGCTCAGATTGTGAAAATTTTTACCGAGGAAACTAATGAATATAAACCTCCACTAATTAGAAATAAATACTCAGTACGTACCAGTGGTAAAACTATCCTAACAACAATACAGTGTTTGATCACATACGTCTAGTAACACTAGTTTCAGTGATGCCGAGTTGTTGATGAGTGTAAACAGCACCAAGCAGAAAGAATTATATTATAATTAGTAATAATCCAAATTTTAATACTTCGAACCAGAACTGAGACTTTGCTGAATAGTCCCTCTAAAATTTGCCAGATCGATGAGGCAGATCAGTGACCAACAAAATGTGAGGCACAGATTGTTTAAATCTATGTAAATAACACACAGGTACAACACTAGAACTTATATAATGGAACCATTTCGCTCACTGGAAGCCTTGTAAATCTAAAGAGAAACGTTTCCATAACAAATGACCTAGTGTTGCATTAGTGTCTATTTAGATATGTTATGTCTAATACCGTATGACCTATATGAGGTCCCTGTCCTCGAGTCGGGCGCAGTAGTCCAGTAGACCATCTGAAGTGCTCCTTTATCTAATATTGTCTGTTAATGAGCCTGGGTTATATGTTTACAAAAGAGTTCCCTTTGTACTGTTAGAACATTCACCTGAAGAGGTGGTCTTGTTAACCTCATTATGTTTATATATATATATATATATATATATATATATATATATATATATATATATATATATATATATATATATATATATATATAGTATATATATATATATATATATATATATATATATATATATATATATATATATTTATATATATATCTTTCCGAATAGGTAAAACTTACGATGTTGGATTAAATAGCAATGGTCTTCTTGCCGAATAAGGCAAGCGAAAATTTGTGTATGTAATAATTTCGCAAAAAAAAATCGTTCAGAATCTAACTAAAAAACATATTTCACTGTATTTGTTAAATTATTGTAAACTTACCTAAAATATATTTTAATTAGGCTAAATTGAATTGAGCTCGCTATAATAAGGTTAGTTAAGTTTTCGAATGTTCTTTTGGTACAAAATTATTAATTTATACATAAATGAAAAAACGCATAAGAGAAATTTTTTAGAAAGGACTTAATTTTAAATGAGTTCTTGCTGATTGACCATTTTTACCTATTCGGCATATATATATATATATATATATATATATATATATATATATATATATATATATATATATATATATATATATATATATATATGTCATATTGATGATAAAATAAACTAAATAATTATGGGCTGACCTATTGTTGGGAAGGATTATAGTCAGTAACATTAAGAAAATTCTAACAAAGTTAGGTGTGGCTGCTTAGTAGGTTCAGTGCAAAATTTAAAATTCATATACCCTGTTAATTCAAAAAAATATATTAAACTCCACTGATTGTATTGTTCAGAAAGCCAAGCACACTGCATGTTCTTACAGTTTTGCGAGAATCAGTCACAACACATGAATTAAATAAAAATCAGTGATGAAAAAATATTGGATAAAGTTACTTGGACTAAATATAGCCCAAGAAAAAACTATATTATACGAATTACATTTTAGACAGGTTAATGTTTTGTAACTAAGTTAATTCTATGAAAATTTTGAAAAAAAAAATGTATACCACATATCTGACTTAAGAAATCACAGTAATAGGATTGCAAACAAATTACAAAACGTGGTTGGCACACTGGCCTGCGAGCTTCAGGACTCTTCAGCCATGGGTTCAGTCACCACCCATTATGTTTTTTATACTATGTTAATTCTTGTGAACATATCTATAAAATACCAACAAAATGTAAACCCAATTAAATTCCTTTTACGCCAGAGTAGTGATAACCCCCTCTGAAGATGCACCATTAAGCACATGACAGCACTCAGATATTCCTGTATTTTGCTTTTTTTCATATTTGTAATGGAACATTTCATCCTGATTTCTTACCATATATATATATATATATATATATATATATATATATATATATATATATATATATATATATATATATATATATATATATATATATATATATATGCATGATTGTTGTGTCCATGTGTCTGTTTGTGTGCTTGCATATTGGTGAATGTGGTATATACGTATTCAAACACACACACACACACACACACACATTTATAATATATAATATATATATATATATATATATATATATATATATATATATATATATATATATATATATATATAAATATATATATACATATATATATATGAACTAAGCAGTGTTGTGACATGCAAGAAAATTCCGATTAAAACCAACATTGAGAAACTTATAGTGAGTGAACTGTTTATCTAGATTTCTGTTCAGAGACAGTCTTAAAGCAGATGATTCAGTAGTCTCAGAAACAAGACTGAAATATATGATTCTCAATTTTAGTTACCTTTAAAACTTTGATTTCAATTGTTTATATATATATATATATATATACATATATATATATATATATATATATATATATATATATATATATATATATATATATATATATATATATATATATTGTGTAAAATAAAAAAAATGATGAAATATTTTAAGTCGTCCATTATCGCTCAATTTTGAAACAGAGTTTACAATATATGTAATGAGTAAAAAAAATGGAAGATCCAATGAAATATACATAGCAGATCTTGAGGCTTGCTCTGCCTCCTGGGTCACTCTTCTAGCCCCCCATTACTAATGAGGGGGTGAAGCAACTCTCCCCGGGTGTAGGAGGCCCCGGGGTGAGGAAATAGATGTTCTGTTTCATAGTTCAGAATGAGGACATGGGTGATACAATTTTCAAATTCATAAATTTGAACAACAAAAAAAATCTTGGGTTCCTGCACAGCGCATCCCTTGGCACTTGTACACGTAAATCACTCGCTAGCTGCAGTTGCCATCAGGCGTTGGAGGTTGCCATGCTGCTCAAGCACAGCAGAGTCTTACATGGCAACAAGGACGTTACATAAACATTGCGATTCTCAATCACTGATTCACTTATATGCACACTGACAACTTCTGGCTAATCTTTATAAATGAACTTTTTGAAACTAATATTTTTTTCCACATTATTGCCTTTATTTACAAAAAAGATTCATTTTCGTTTGTGAAACTTGCACAAGAGCTGAGAGAACTCAAGGTGACTGCTGGCTATAGCAGTCTCCAGCACAGATAAGAAAGCACTGGGGGCGACTTTTTGTTTTCTCTCTGCATCACAGCTTGTACTCCACCGTCGCTCCGGGTGTCGCTGTGGGCGTGCAGCCACACCCGGGGCGTCCGTGGGTGTGGTAGACTGTGGGTGTGGGCGGAATGTGTGCGGGCCAATCCCTCGCGTGAGGTGTTGAGGACTAGGGAAGGATTGTTGGAGGGTGAGGGAGGACCAAGGAAAGGTGAAGGAGTTCTGAGGGAGGTGAGGCAGAACTAGGGAAGGGTGAAAGAGTATTGAAGGAGGTGCAGGAATTCTGAAATAGTACAAAGGGCAAGGCTGGTGGATCAGAGTGCCAGGGGTGAATAAGGGGAACGCTGAGGGCCTTAAAAAAAGATGGTCTTAAAAATAGACCTAATCAAGGGCTAAAAGCTGTGCTAGGTGGATCTAGGTAGTGGGGCAGGCGAAAGGCTATACACTAGCTGCTGGGAATATGATATGGACAAGATGCAGCTAAAACTCTATGGGCCAGAGGGCGTGGCTAACAGCACTCGTAAGGTAAGGATGACTGGAAGGAGTGCATAGGCGTGCAGATAGTCTCAGACCAGTCCTAAACGAAGTAGGTCTGTCCTGGAGGTGGAGGCTGCTCGTTGGGGGGCGGGTGGAAGATCCAGCTGCGGGTGAGGTAGTCGGGGGCATCTCGACGGAATAGGGGGGACGTGGAGGGTCGAGAACCACCCCCTCCCGTCCCTCTTCCATTCAGCGAAGGGTTCTCGCTGGTCAGGGTGTTGGGTTGGGCCAGCGAGGTGAGGGTACTAGTGGGGATTAGTGAGGTCCTAACCTCTCCACACTCACTCACACTCATGTAAGTGTGGTCAGTGATGCCAGGGGAACATTGAGGCGGCGACCCCGCATTTCTCGCCTCATTGTTAGGAGCTGGGGACGGAGGTTTGTTAGGGCTGTTCAGCCAGGGAGGCGCACCAAGATCTGGCCCCCCTCTGGACGCCCATGTTGCCTCGGATACGTTGTTACCCACGGCTGTTTCCCAGTATGGGTTTACAGTGAGAGACTTGCTTGGAGTGTGTCCCAAGGGCTTTGTTTCTGGGAGAGGCCAAGATGGACCATTTTGTTGCTCAGAAGCCACTAACGGCCGACTTGCTGCTTTTCCTCCAAGTGTTGCAGAGATTCCTGGCCGTAACCGTGACCGTAGTGATGGCATTGCACGTCGTAGCTTCTCCCAGAATCTTGGATCTCGTGGGTGAAGAGTAGTGCCTGCTGTGCGAACGATAGCAGCTAGTTCAGGGTCAAGTTCTGATCTTGGCACGTCTTCTAGCATGACTATGAGAATGCTTCGGTGCCGGAGACCCCGTAATGCATCAACGTGGGCGCTCTTGAAATCATAGCGGCACCACTCTGCATCCACCAGCCCCCTGGAAACAACAACCACAACGCGTCTGCTACAGGAAATACTTTCAGCAATGGCTCTGCCTGCCACAGGGGCTGAGGGAGCAGTACAGTCACGATGAGCCACACACAGCCGATACCCAAGTGCCTCCAGTTCAGGAGCCATAAGACCACACACCCATGTAGAGTCTTTGGCACTGTGAGTGACAAATGCATCAAAGAGTTTTTCTCGCTCTTCTACATAAGCAGAAGACTTTTCAAACAGTCGCTTTCCGTAGCGGCTAACTGCCCAAAGTCTGAGGCGTCTGCGGTAAGCTACAACCATTACAGCTGCAGCCAGTAATAAGATCAGCAACACAGCTGTTATAAGCATCAGCATAACATAGTCGTGAATAATGAGATTATTGATTCTTGTGGTGGCCACATAGTGGTCACACCTCACAGGCGTATCAGAGAGCACTGCAGGACCTATGGCTCCAGTGCTGTTGTGGTGGCAACGTATAAGACTTGCATTGGTTGCTTTGATGCGGTTTGCTTCCAGCCAAGCCCTGAGATTTGCTAAGTAACTACACTCACAGCTCCAAGGGTTATGATAAAGACTTACTTCTAATAGAAAAGGGTTAAGTGCGAGGTTCCACACAGGGAAGGTTGTCAGGAGGTTGTTATCCATACGCAGGAGTTCGATTGCCCGGAGAGGAGAGAAAGATATATTACTAAGGTGTCGGAGATAGTTGTTCTGTAAGTACAACTCCCGGAGGCCATGCAAGTCCACGAACTCAAAACCCTGCAGAGATTCCAGTCTGTTGTTATCGAGTCGCAACACCTGCAAGTTCTTGAGTCCGTTGAAAGTACGATTTTGAATGACGGTAATTTCAGAGTGGTTGAGGTGAAGAACTCGCAAGTTTTTCCGTCCAATTAGAGCATGGGATGTTAGGGCACCCATTGAATTACCATCCATAAAAGCTTCTGTGACATCCATGGGCACTCCAGAAGGCATGTGAGTCCAACCACCACCACAGTCGACCACATTATGCGTCCACGTATGGTCATTATAACAGGTGCAATTTCTAGGGCAGGTCTGCTCACAATCACATGCATCAAAGTCACAGCAATGGCAAAGTGTGAAGCAGTGACGGCGGTAAGTGCAGAGAAACTGGTGTGGCTGAACGGTGATCAAGGGCACAACAACTTCTTGCCACAATCCAGGTAAGCGGCACTCGACAGCTCCTACATCCCCTAAGTGTGGTAAAATGGAACCCCCACTAACAGGAACCCCTAGGCCGGCACCAGCAGCCCTGAGGAGCCAGTCTGTGGCACAATTGCACTCGAGAGGGTTGTGTGAGATCAACAGGAGCGGAGGAGGTGCATGTCTCTGAGAAAGCCTCAGTGATGCTTCCTCTAAAATTGCCACCATATTGTCTCGTAAATCTATTAAAGAGACACTCATTTTGTCTAAAAATGTGTTAGTGGCTACATACGAAATAACATTGTGTTGAAGATGTAGCTCTTCTATGCCATCTGGAACAACTGCTGCATTTATTTCAGATATGTTGTTGTTAGTAGCATACAGAACCCTAAGTCCGAGAGTCTTCTGAACTTCATAATAATTTTCCAGTTTGCTTAACTGGTTGTGACTCAGATCAATCCACTCAAGGTTCTTTGGGATTAGAGCATAATCAAACCAAGTTATGCTATTGTGAGAGACGTTCAGCCATGTCAGATTCTGCAACAGAGTCACCAAGCCATTGATATCTCCCAAGAAATTGTGGTGGAGGTCAAGACCTGTAAGTCTGGGTGTGGCATCCAGTGCTCCGTACTCAATGTCGGCCAGGGCGTTATGGGAAAGGTCAAGGTAGTTGAGTGATGGAACTTCAGCCAATGAGACTCTACTCACGTTATTTATGACGTTGTGGGCAATCCGAAGTTCCTGAAGGTGTATAAGACCGTGCAAAATTCCCTCCTCAAGGTAAGGTATTTGATTATAGCTCAGATCAAGTGTTCTTAAAAGTGGAGCTCGTGCCACTGCCTCTGGCAGGCCAAGCAACACATTGTGAGCGAGACTAAGATGATGCAGAGATGAGCAGTTGTCCAAAGCTTCTTTGTGCACGGTTCCCAGTTTATTGTGGTCAAGAGACAAGTGGGTCAAGACAGCCAGACCTAGTAGGGATCGGCCAGACATTGTTGTCAACTGATTGTGCGACAAATCCAAGGTGTGTAAGTTAGCTAGTCCACCGAAGGTAGCATCAGAGAGGTGATTTAACTGATTGTACGCCAGCTGCAATACCTGCAATGAGTACAAATCCTTGAAGGTATCCGGACCTAGTTGAACCAGTAAGTTGTGCGACAGGTCCAGAACCATCAGACGAATGAGTCCAGTGAAGGGCTCCACGTTGTTTGGGCCCAGACTTAACTGGTTGTAACTGAGGTCTAGCGTCTGCAGCTGGCCTAAATTGCTAAATGCAGCGGGAGGTAGGACACTTAAAGAGTTGTTTGCGAGGCAGAGTTCTGTCAGCTGCAGAAGATCTGTTAATGCAGACCGTGGCACAGCTACCAAGCGATTATGGGAGAGATCTAAGTGTTTGAGTGTGTTTAAACCGCCGAATGCCCAGTCAGAGAGGTGAGCCACCCGGTTGTGTCTCAGGGAGAGTGTCTGTATGGCCTTCGCACTAGTGAAGGCTCGCTCAGGCACCTCAGCAACCTGGTTGTGAGAAAGATCTAGGTGTTGTAGAGGCAACGAGCACTTAGGAAGCTGGTCACTCTCTTCTCCCTGCTTCTGCTGGGAGCCCAAGCCAAGATCCGGCAGATGATGTAGGCGGTTGTGCGTTAAATTAAGAGTCGTGAGTGACGGCAGGTGGCACAACACAGCTGGCGGCAGAGACCAGAGGGCATTATGGGCCAAGTCAAGAGCTTCTAGACGGCTGAGATCTGCTAGGGCGTCAGGATGGACTGCCAGGGCTGCTCCTGGCCAGTCCTGATGGTGTGCCCTTAACATGAAGCGTCGCAGGTGGGGGAGGCCAGCCATCACGTATGGGGGAAGCTCCGTTACTTTGCAGCCCAGGATCTGCAAATCCTCCAGCCTAGGGAACACTGTGAACATTCCCGTTGTAATCTCAGACTCAAAAACGACCTGCCTGGCACAATGCAGCGTAAGAACCGTCACGTGGGTGGCGTGAGCCAAAGCCGACAGCGACGTGTTGCCGCCGCCCTCCGTCAGTAGCGCCCGACTCAGCGTTCGCACGTGGCAGGTGGTGCGGACTTGCTCGCTGCCTCCAGCTGTCACCCCTGCGTTTTCCAGCTTCCACTCACACTCTGGTGGGCGGCCGCCAACGCCGCCCACCAGCACCAACAGTACCAGCAGCATGCTAGTGTGGGCGGCGGTGATGATGGGTGGCATAGGGACAAGTGTTGACAGGGATGAGCACTGCTGTTTCACGCTTCCATAATAGTTGTCCTGAAGGGCCCCACGGCCCGGCTGCCTCCCAACTCTGCCCGTCGTTGTCGGTTTTACACCATGTACTAAACACACGTGAGGGCGTGCAGGTGTGTAAAACACGTGGCAGGGGAGACGTGGGGCGCGTGTGCCGGTGAGCCGTGATCGATGGTGGGCAGTGGTAGTGGCAGCGGCGGCAGCAGCAGCAGCGGCAGTAAGACCCGCGAGGCAGCAGCGTCCCAAGCTCCCACACCTGCCTTTTAATGTCCGCTATTCCAAGCCGGTACCACACACACACACACCTGCCTTACTGACCACTACTGCAAGCCTCTACCATACACATCTGCCTTCTGGGCCGCCTCTGCAAGCCACTAGCATACACACATACACCTTGCTTTGATGCCTGCTTTTTCCCACCTGCCTCTCTTTCGGCACGTTCAAGCTTTCCTCACTGATAATGTTTTTCACTTCTTTCGTAATGGTGGTGGTGGTACTGTTAACAGTTGTGATGCTGTCAGCAGCAGTGGTGCTGCCAGCAGTAGTGGTGGTGAAGTCAGTAGTGATGAGATTCTCGGTACTGCAGTGTTGCTATTATAGTTGTGTTAGTGGGCAGTGTGGTGCTCTTGTGGATAATGTACTGTTGCCATGGCAAGATAAGGGTGCAGCTGTCGTTGCAAGGTAGTAGTAGGAGCGTTGTTGGCATGGCAAGGTAGCGGTGCTGCTGTGGGTAGTGTGATGCTGCTGTCGTAGCTAGGTGGTGCTCCTGTCGTGGCTAGGTGATTCTCCTGTTGTATGAAGGTGGTGACAGTGCTACTGCCGATACCGTAGCTTTGTATCGGTACCGTGGTGACGGTACAACACTGAAGGTACTGCAGTACTAACAGTACCGCTGGAAGAGTATTGAAAGCTGAGAGTTCGTGTACACACTAACACACTGGCGAGGCTAAATAGTGTTGCTTTACACACAGCCGTCTCTATAGATACACATAAGAGCGTTATAACACAGCCTTAGCTAGGCAGAAGCCTTACATTCACACGGTCGCTTCGGACTCCTGCTAGGTTTAATCTTTATTTTTAAAACTGGGGATATTTTGCTAGTTTTGAAGTTTCAGAATGAAATGATCGCCTTGAGGCTTTGCCTTTTAATATAAAAATTATTTTTATTGGCTTTCAAGAAACAGTGATTAAAATACCATCTTTCGCCGTAAATAGCTTGTTTCCGATTAGGTGCTTAACATATTTCAATCAACATTATCTTTCAAAACACAAGACAAACAAAATACGGGAAATCTTTGAAACACTGACAGCATTTAAGCTAACCATTCTCTTTTTTTTTAATCCGAAGTTCACCGTGTTTGATGCTTTTCCATCACCACTTTAATTTCCCCACAGGTACCCAAGCCATCTCCATGTTGTGCTGACGTAATCCAAGTGAGGCTGTATTAAGGTCTGTTAATGTCTGTTTCCGGTAATCCTAATCAGGTTTTGTCGTTCTCTCACGTCTGGTTTAATGTTACACTTTCCTCCCAGTCAACAATTTCACTTCTTTCATCCTTTCTGTCAGTTGCAACAGTTTATCACCACTTGGTTTGCAAAGGACTCTTAAAGAACAATAGTGGCATCGGAGGTTCGTTAGTTTTTTAGAGATAGCTGCTTCGTTAAGTTCAGAAGTCTAAAAGACTTCGCTAAATGCGGGTAGCTAAGGGAGGAGGCGCGAGAGACTAGGAAGCCGAGCGCTCCATCCCTCACCACAGCTCAGCTCTCACTGACTCGCTAGCTCCCAGCTCACAGAATATTTATTTACTACTGCCAGATGTCGCCAGGCGGTGCGTTGATCTTCACGTTTGTGAGCAGTGTGTGAATACTCTTCTCCTTCCACATCTCCAGCCAGGATGCGCTCTCCTCCCAGCAGTGACCAGGAAAACACAGCTACCGCGCATCATATCCCCAACAATCTGTACGAGGGATTAAATGTTTTTCGCTGGGATGTTCGGTAACTACAGACCAATTTCCAGAGTAGCAGCAGCTACCATCCCTCCGGCCGGTACGCAAAAAGCAACATGGGATTAGTAGAAGCCAGTCTGCATAACCTGCTAATTTTCCAACGCCTTAAATCAATGCCAACATGCGGTAACGAGGCTACCTCACTTGGGCTAAAGGTTAGTTGAACATTTTCCCTTCTACATCTGCGGGAGATGTGAATTGTAGACATAATACATACCAAGTACATCATGGCAGTCACTGCTAACGGTAAAAAATTATCTGCCGCCCCTACACTAACGACATGGTTTAGTGAAGCGATTTCCTCCGATAATTAAAGCCATCTGGCTCCTGCAATGCGTCAGAGTGAACCAGTGTTGTGGTATCCATCAAGTTTGGAAAACATTTCATTCGCTGCGTTTTCTTGGGGCCTCCAGTCAGCCCCACACTTGTTCTAACACTTAATATCAAAGAAGCAATTTCAGTTATAGTTATAAAATAAATAAATATATATATATATATATATATATATATATATATATATATATATATATATATATATATATATATATATTTCAAATTAATCACGTTGAGACGTTCCTAAGACTTTACTATTTTTACTCTTATTAATGGACGGTCTCGGCCACTGATTTGAAATTAATAAAAGATAAAAAATAAATGTAAAAACTTTGATTTAAAAGTTTGTTTTTAACAAAATACGATACGAGAAGTAACTTCCTGTATCTTGATAATTTGATAAATAACTTACAAGGCCGCATTACAAGGATCCCGGTGGAAATAAGCCAGTCTGATTATGTGGGTTTATTGAGTTATCCTGGGTTACTAATCCTAAGGGGTTATTAAACCCAACAAAATCATCTACATAAAGTAATAATACTGATGTGAAGTCATTTGTTTTTTATACAAGTGACTTCACAGGATAATATTATTATTATTCTATTAACGGGGAATCGCTAAACCTTTAGCGGGAAATAGAAAGGAGTCAGGTTCGATCCAAGAAGAGGAATGACAAGCCAGATTCATTGGGTCAAGCTTTCCACTCTCATTCTCAAATAATGTTATTCTGCCTCACAGAAACTTAATTACACTACCATCACCCTGGATGCCACCCATGCCACCCACGATACTCTGGGAACAGTGGTGGTCGAGGATGCCACCCACAACAGTAGGAAAACAAGATCAGCCGAGGATGCCACCGACATTATGAAGACATGGGCGGCCGAGGATGCCACCGACATTATGAAGACATGGGCGGCCGAGGATGCCACCGACATTATGAAGACATGGGCGGCCGAGGATGCCATCCACATTTTGAAAACATGGGCAGCCGAGGATGCCACCCACAACACGGTAAACAAGGGTGGCCGAGGAAGCCACCCACAACACTGTAAACAAGGGTGGCCGAGGATGCCACCCACAACACTGTAAACAAGGGTGGCCGAGGATGCCACCCACAATGTAAACAAGGGTGGCCGAGGATGCCACCCACAACACTGTAAACAAGGGTGGCCGAGGATGCCACCCACAACACTGTAAACAAGGGTGGCCGAGGATGCCACCCACAACACTGTAAACAAGGGTGGCCGAGAAAGCCACCCACAAGACTTTTTGAACAGGGACGGAAAATAAAAGGAGTCTTGTCCACTTATCTCTTCTCGTCCGGAATTCAACCCGGGTTCTTCGGTTGTGAGCGAAAAGTTTTACTACCGCAGAGCTGCAAACTGTCTTTGTTTATGGCGTTTGTCCTGACAACTTCATAGACGACGACAACGACGGCAACTAAAATTATTAATTATAATTATTCGCAATAGTAAATAATAACAATAGTAATATAGTACTGTGATTATAATAATAATAATAATAATAATAATAATAATAATAATAATAATAATAATAATAATAATGAAAATACTACTACTACTACTAAATAATTATAATAAGAATAATTATCATTAAGTAGTAGTAGTGTCATTATTATTATTATTATTATTATCACAATACTGTACTACTGCTATTAGATAATATAATAATAACGCTGTTAATAATACTATTTATTTATTTATTTATTTATTTATTTACAATTTGAGCATACATACGAGGTACAAAAAAATACAGATAAGAGCAGCATGCCAAAGCCACTTATACTATGCATAGCATTTCGGGCTGGCTTAAAATTAACTAAGCAATGATGAAATCAGTGATAATACATTATTGTAAACATATAACTATAAAGCACAAATGAGTATTACAAAGACAGGTCATATGGTTGCATGCATTGTTGTACATTCAGTCGTATGGAGTATTCTGTTAGGTAGTGTATTTAAAAAATAATAAAGTTAAATTGGGTTTTAAGTTTAACATTTATGTGATATAATTGTGAGAAACATTTAAGATATATAATTTATAAGGTTCAGTTATTCAGTATTTATTTGGTTTTGGGTGAGTAAGTGATCTTTGAGAAGAGATTTGAATTTATAAACAGGTAGTGTTTCTTTTATATTTACAGGTAATGAATTCCAGATTTTAGGGCCTTTTATGTGCATTGAGTTTTTGCATAGTGTGAGATGGACACGAGGAACATCAAAGAGTGATCTGTGCCTTGTGTTATGGTCATGTGTTCTGTTGAGGTTGGCAAGGAGATGTTTGAGGGGAGGGTTAATATCAGAGTTAAGTGTTCTATGTATGTAATAGGTGCAGTAATAAGTATGGATGTTTTGTATGGTGAGTAGGTTTAGTGTATTGAATATTGGTGGAGTGTGCTGCCTGTAGTGAGAATTTGTTATCATTCTAACTGCAGCCTTTTGTTGGGTAATTAGTGGTCTGAGATGGTTAATTGTTGTTGAGCCCCATGCACAAATTCCATAGGTGAGATAGGGGTAAATAAGAGAGTGATATAGGGCCAGGAGGGCTGACTGTGGAACATAGTACCGTATCTTCGATAGTATGCCTACAGTCTTGGAAATTTTCTTAGAAATTTGTTGTATATGTGTATGAAATTTGAGTCTATTATCAAGGTGGATTCCTAAGAATTTTCCCTCTGGTAGCTTTGTGGTAGGTGATCCGTTTATCATTATGTTAAGAAGGACATCTGTAGCTCTGTTACCAAACTGAATGAAGTAGGTTTTGTCAATGCTTAGTGTAAGTTTGTTAGTCCTCATCCAGGTAGATATTTTCTGTAATTCGGTATTTACAGTATTGGCTAGCGTGACTGGGCTCGGGTGAGAGAAGACGTATGTAGTGTCATCTGCAAATAGTGGGGGTTTGAGTAATTGCGAAGCATTTGGAAGGTCATTTATGTATAGGAGAAAGAGAAGAGGGCCAAGAACACTTCCCTGTGGGACACCAACTGTAATTGGTTGCGCAGAAGAGTTTGCCCCATTTGCGTACACATTGGCTTCTGTTGCTGAGGTAAGACTTGAGGTAGTTGAGGGAGTGCCCTCTTATACCATAGTGTGACAATTTTACGTGGAGCTAGTCATGGTCAACTGTATCAAAAGCTTTACGTAAGTCAATGAAGATCCCCAGTGGCACTTCTTTTTTCTCTATTGCAGTGTATATATGTTCTAGCATGTGTATAATAGCATCATTAGTATTTTTATTAGGCCTGAATCCAAATTGGCAGGGGTTGAGTATGTTTTGGGAGATAAGGTAGGAGTAGATTCGTTTATGAATTAATTTTTCGAAGATTTTTGAGAGAGGGTGTAAGTTGGATATTGGCCTATAGTTATTCAACTCTGTTTGGTCTCCTCCTTTGTGGATCGGGGTGACCCTTGCTATTTTGAGTACTGTAGGGAAGGTGGAGGATTCTATGGATTTGTTAAAGAGTGTTGCAATGATTGGTGATAGCACTTGTGACAGTTTTTTGTATATAAAGGGTGGTAAGGTATTTAAATCTCCTGCCTTGTTTTTTAGTGCGTTGATAATAAGGGAGACTTCGTATGGGTTAGTCGGAGCTAGGAACAGTGTGTTCGGGTAGTTGCCGGTGAGGTAGTCATTTGGTGGGGTATCTGAGCTTGGGATTTTATTGGCAAGGTTTTGTCCTATAGTGGAGAAGAAATCATTGAGTCTGTTTGCTGTTTCTGTTGGTGGGAGTTGGGGTTCATCTGATTTTGCTAATTTTATTTCGCTATTTCGTGATATCTTTTTTGTTCCCAGAATTTCTGATAGGGTTTTCCAGGTCTTTTTTATATCACCTCGTAAGTTGGATAATCTGTTCTCATAATACAATTTTTTTGCCCTTCTTATCAGGCTGGTTAGGATTGACGAGTAACGTTTTGTTTGGTCTCTGGTTATGTGACCCATTCTGTACTGTTTTTCATATTGGTGTTTTGTATTTATGGATTTGAGAATGCTGGGTGTTAGCCAGGGACTGTTCAGTCTCTTAGCTGTCATCTGTTTAGTTTTTTTAGGGCAGTGCTTGTTATAGAGGTATTGGGTCTTTTTTAGAAAATTATTAATACATTCGTCAATATCTGTATAGATTTCTAGCTCAGTGTGCCAATCAATGTTTGCTACTGCTGTTGTGAAGTTATTAATGGCTGCCTCATTGTGAAGTCTGAAGGTGACTTTAGTAGTGTCTTGGGGTAGTTTACCAAGAGTTGTTATGAGGAAAGTAGGGTAGTGGTCTGTGGTATTATCTGTAATTATGCCTGATTTTAAAGGGGATATGGTGTTGGTCCACATGTGGTCAAGTAGGGAAACACTAGTCTCTGTAACTCTTGTAGGTTTTGTTACTGTTGGTAGTAACATACAGTTACTCATTGTGTTTGTGAATTCAGTAACGTGTGGGTCCTGGTCTTGCAGGAGATTTATATTGAAGTCACCTGAGAGTAGTAAGTGATCTTTGTTCATGCGTGCATCAGTTATCATACTTCCTAGGTTTTGACTAAATTGGTTAATGTTTGACTGTGGAACTCTGTAGATGTTTATCAATGTGAGAGGTTTTTGTAGGTATTTGGATTTGAATTTAGCTATTATATATTCCCCATGTTCATCCCTTGTGCAAGTATTAGTGATACATTCTAGTTGGTCTGAGTAGTATATGGCTGTGCCACCCCCTTGTTGGTCTGGCCTACAGTTGTGTATGGCTGTGTAACCAGGAATGGCATAGACATCTGTACTATCAGGCTTTAGCCAGGTTTCAGTTAGTGTAATGATGGACATATTGGCATGTAAGGAACTTAGTAATGCTATGAGGTCATCGTAATGCTTGCTTAAAGATCTGATATTGTAGTTAAAGATAGTTATGTTGTTGTTGGCACTGAGAAGTGCCTCTGATTGTTCTGCAGTGTAGTAATTACAGTAACTGTTTGATTCATTTAAGTCATTAAATAAGAGGTTGGTATCAGGATCAATGCTTGTAATCATAAGATTTGTAGTGAATCTATAGTTAGAATTAAGTATAAAACAAAGTAAATAGTCTTAAGCTAAAAAATAGCACCTGAATTATTTAACAAATGTAAAATAATGAGCTAAGGTAGTTTTTTTTTTTAAGCTAAAATAAAAGAGACAATATAAAAGGGACTAATACAAATAAAGTGATGATCAAATAATGGAGCTTGGGAATATGATAGTAGGTAGTACTATAAAGGTAATTTTTTTTAAATAATAAAAATAATAAAATAATAAAAATAATAATATTAATACTGCTACTACTACTATTTAATAATAATAATAATAATAATAATAATAATAATAATAATAACAATAGGTTTGAGTGCTATATTGAGGTCTTAGTGCTGTGTTGGGTGGAGTGTAGTGAGCAGCCTCAGGCACTCTAACCTGACATTAATTCCTGTTGGAGATAATCCAGAGGGAAGTCTAGCTAGGGTAGGGAGGAGGGAGACAGGGAGAGAACTGGGGTAAGCCAGAGAGGGAACAGAAAAAGAAAGGGAGAAAACTGGGGGAAAGCAGGGAGAGAACTGGGGAGAGGCAGGAAGGTTGACAGGGAGGGAACTAGGGAAAGACAGGTAGGGAACGGCAGGAAAACAGGGAGGGAACGGGGGAAACAGGGAGAGAACGGGAGGAAGCCAGTGAGTGAACGGGAGGAAGCCTGGGAGTGAACGGGGGAAAGCCTGGGAGGGGTAGAGAAAGCTACGTAGAGAGCGAGGAAGGTGGAAAGAAGCCAGGGAGTTAGTAATGAGAAAGGATGTCTGAGAGGGAGCAGAGTAGGAGGACGCCTGGAGGGAGCAGAGAAGAAGGGAGGATGTCAGGGAGGGAACAGAAAAGGAGGAATGATGCTAGGGAGGGAGGATGCCAGGGGGAGAGAGCAGAGAAAGAGGAAGGATGCTAGGGAGGGAGCAGAGAATGAGGGAGAATGCCAAGGAGGGAGAAGAGTAGGGGGAAGGATGCTAGGAGGGAGCAGAGAAGGAGGAAGGATGCTAGGGAGGGAGCAGAGTAGAAGGGAGGATGCCAGAGAGGGACTAGAGAAGGAGGGAAGATGCCAGGGAGGAAGGAGGGAAGCAGTGAGGGAGAAGACGAAGCCAGGGAGAGAGCAGGGAGGAAGGGAGCAGTGAGGAAGAAGCCAGGGAGGGAGCATGGAGGGAGGGAGGGAGGGAGGATGAGGAGGGAGAGTGAGAGAAAAAAATCAATGAGGAAGGAGGGAGCCAGGGAGGAAATAGTGTAAGAAGGGGCCGAAAAGGAGGATGATAAGGAAGGGAGGAAGGGAGCCAGGGAAGAAGCTGGAGTGGTGACCTGTACTTAACTCAGTGGTGACCTGTACTTAACTCAGTGGTGACCTGTACTTAACTCTGTGAAGAAGTGTCTTGTTTGCTCCCGTGGACTGAACCAAGATGCCCTCCATCGAGCAACTTTACCAGCAACTTAAGGAAGAATTGAGGGCAGCGAAGATGGAGATACGGCGATTGACCGAGGAAAACAAGAGGATTCGTAGTAGTCCTCCTGTTTCGAGTCCTCAGGTCAAGAAGGGATCGTGGTCAGTGGCTGGACAGCAGGGGACGACGAAGTTGACGATCAAGAAGACGAATGGAAAGCCAGAAACGATGAAGAAGAAAGAGACTGCTGTGGAAACTCCTGTGGAAACCTCCAACGCATTCTCGGTGCTACCCGACGAATGTGAGTCGACTACTGGGATCGTCACGACGAACGACAACAAGGAAGGTAAGAATATTGTTGTTGTTGGGGATAGCCAGGTTAGATACATGGATAGGGCATTCTGCTTGAAGGACAGGAGTAGGAGACAAAGGGTATGCTTTCCTGGGGCTGGGATGGAGGACATTGTTAGCCGGCTTGACAACATCATGAACGGTAATGGGATCAATCCTATTATTTGCCTCAGTGCTGGAGGCAATGATGTAGGCAAGCATAGAAGTGAGGATTTAGTTAGAAAGTTCAGGACAGCTTTAGACAAAATTAGGAAGAAGGGGGGCGCCCTGTTATATGTGGCATTTTGCCAAGAAGAGGTGTTGGTAATGAATGGTTGTCCAGAGCAATTGGTATTAATTGTTGGCTGGATAAACACTGTAAGGATAATGCAGTACCATTCATTGACAACTGAGGCAACTTCTATGGCCGAAATGACATGTATGCCAGGGATGGGGTTCACTTATCCAGGGCAGGTGTGGGTTTTCTTGCTAACTCAGTTGAGGGGGTTGTTAGGACTTTAAACTAGGATTAGTTAGAGGTATGGGTTTAGAAATGATTAATAATGAGTATGGATATATTGACTTATGCTCTGATATTAAGAATCTTAATAGTAACTGTCATGGAGTAACTCTGGGTAATGATAATTTCAGAAATTGTGTAAAAACAAAGATGAATTGGAAAAATGTGCAGAAGAAAAAACAAATGATGGTATTTTATGCTAACAGTCGAAGTGCAAGAAATAAAATTAATGAACTACGTTTGGTAGCATGTGCTGGGAACTTTGATATCATTGCATTAACTGAAACGTGGTATGATTTAAAGAGTCGGGATATGACTGCTGAGTGTAATATTCAGGGATTTAAGTTGTTCAATGTGGATAGATGTAATGGGAAGGGGGGAGGAGTTGCATTGTATGTTCGAGAAAATATTAATTGTTGCATAAAAACAGGTATAAAAACAGATGGAGCAGTAACAGAGTCTGTTTGGGTAGAGTTCGTGGAGGGTCAAGAAAAACTAATTCTAGGTGTAATATACTGACCTCCAGGCTTGGATCACGATAGAGGGAGACTTCTTTGGGACGAAATTGTTAGGGCTTCTGGACACAGTAACATAGTCATAGTAGGGGACTTTAACTTTAGTCAAACTGACTGGAATTCTTTGACAGGTAATCTAGAGTCCAGTGACTTTATGGAAACAGTTCAGGACTGTTTTCTGAAACAGAGCGTAACTGAGCCTACCAGGGGTAATAATTTGCTAGACCTAGTCTTGTCAAATAAGGAAACACTCGTGAATAATCTGGAGATCACCGAAGAGCTTGGCGCAAGTGATCACAAATCCATCACTTTTAGCATTAATTGGGAATGCAAGATTAATGATAATACAGTAAAAATCCCTGATTCTCGTTCTGCCGATTATAATGGACTTAGGGAACATCTGTCTAATCTTGATTGGGGTTATCTAGCTAATGATTATATTGACGATAATCATACCCATGAATATGAAGGGATCTGCTTTTATGATTGTTTTCTTAATAATGTACACAGTGCCCAGAGTATATACATTCCCCAGAGAGAAATTAGGTCTAATAATAACGATCCCAAATGGGTTAACAGGAGGCTAAAGCATCTATTAGGGGAGAAAAGGGGAATTTATAGGCGCATCAGAAGAGGAGAGGTTAACCTTACTGACCAATATGTTCAGCTTAAAAGAGAAGTAAAAAAGGCGATTAGAAAGGCTAAACGTGACTATGAAATTAGAGTTGCTAATGAATCAAAGACTAATCCAAAGGGGTTCTTTCAAGTGTATAGGACGAAGGTGAAGGAAAAAGTAGGACCTCTGAAATCTGGGAATGGACAGCTGACGGATAATGAACTGGAAATATGTTCCTTATTTAATGACTATTTTTTGTCAGTTTTTACACAGGAAGATGTAAATGAGATTCCAGTAATTAACAATTATTTAGTTCCTGATGAATTTAAGTTAACTAATATTACTGTCACGAGGGACATGGTTATTAAACAGATAGACAAACTGAAACAAAATAAGTCCCCGGGACCCGATGAGTTGTTTTCAAGGGTACTTAAGGAATGCAAGATGGAGCTTAGTCAGCCATTAACGAGTGTATTCAATGCATCCATCCTTACCAGTGTTGTGCCAGAGTTGTGGAAGATGGCTAATGTGGTTCCTATATTCAAATCAGGGGATAAGTCCACTCCTTCAAATTACCGTCCAATAAGCCTGACATCTATAGTGGGCAAGTTATTAGAATCAGACTTCGGAACAATGCTCTTCTCCAGACTGAGGGACTGACCACCTCAAATCTTTAAGGGTGATGGACTGATTACATCGTCTTCAAGTCTCTTCTGCTTCTATCAACTTTTCTGTACTCGACTGAAGAAGCCTACTGTGTAGGCGAAACGTTTCAAAATAAAGATACCTAACTGTTGCATATGTGTCTTACCTAACACACAGAATCAATTATAGCTGACATTATCAGAAGTCACCTTGAAGAGCATAACTTGATAAATGAATCTCAGCATGGATTCACGAGAGGTCGTTCCTGCCTGACAAACTTACTGACGTTCTTCAATAGAACATTTGAGGCAGTTGACAGTGATAAGGAATATGATATTGTTTATTTGGATTTTAGTAAAGCCTTCGACAGAGTACCTCACAAGAGACTCTTAAGAAAAGTGGCAGCTCATGGTATAGGAGGTAAAGTTCTAGCATGGATTGAGGCATGGCTTACCAATAGAAAGCAGAGAGTTACCATTAATGGAGTGAAATCTGAATGGGGATTAGTCACTAGTGGCGTTCCACAAGGATCAGTTTTAGGCCCTCTCCTGTTCATAATTTACATTAATGACCTTGATGAAGGGATTACTAGTGACATGAGTAAGTTTGCTGATGATACAAAGATAGGCCGTATAATTCACTCTGAGGAGGATATCAATGAACTCCAGGACGATTTGAACAAATTAATGTCTTGGTCTGAAAAATGGCAGATGAAGTTTAACGTGGATAAGTGTAAGGTACTTGCCCTTGGTAATGAAAATAACCCTCGAAGCTATAATCTAGGTGAAGTAGAGCTTGGTCATACAGAATGTGAAAAAGACTTGGGAGTCATGGTGAGCAGAAATCTAAAGCCAAGACAGCAGTGCCTTAGTGTGCGCAACAAGGCCAACAGATTACTTGGATTTATCTCAAGAAGTATAAGTAACAGAAGTCCAAAAGTTATTTTACAGCTCTATACATCACTAGTGAGATTAAGACACATGTGCAACATCTGGGTATCTTTATTGTAGACGTTTCGCCATCCAGTGGCTTTATCAATACAAATTCTAGGACATAACTTGAAGACAGTAGAACTATGTACAGAAGATGAGGTAATCAGTCCCTCAACCTAGGAGTAGGTGCGAAGAGCACCATAGTCGTGGAGATTCTGAAGCAGAAGAAAGGATCCTGGCGCTTATATAGTAATGTCAGGTGTAGCAGACGAGGGCATATTCACTGGTAGGCGGGATTCCCCAGTGGAAGTAGGTCCTTCCCAAAGAGATGGGTTAGTTGTAGTAGTAGTTGTCGTAGTCGTGAAGGTTATGTACATGTCCTCAGAATTAAGATTCCATGATGTTGCAGTGTCTGACAAGTTGTGTACGAATGGTATACAATACCGACAAAATGAGATTAAGACACATGTGCAACATCTGGGTATCCTTATTGTAGACGTTTCGCCATCCATTGGCTTTATCAATACAAATTCTAGGACATAACTTGAAGACAGTAGAACTATGTACAGAAGATGAGGTAATCAGTCCCTCAACCTAGGAGTAGGTGCGAAGAGCACCATAGTCGTGGAGATTCTGAAGCAGAAGAAAGGATCCTGGCGCTTATATAGTAACGTCAGGTGTAGCAGACGAGGGCATATTCACTGGTAGGCGGGATTCCCCAGTGGAAGTAGGTCCTTCCCAAAGAGATGGGTTAGTTGTAGTAGTAGTTGTCGTAGTCGTGAAGGGAGGAAGCCAAGAAGAGCGAGAGAATGAAAGGAGAGAAGAAACCAAAGACAACAAGAGGATGGAAGGTGGAAGGGAGGAAACCAAAATAGGCGAGAGCGAGGGATGAAGCCAAAAAGGGAGGTGGGAAAGAGAGTAAGACCAATAGAGCGAGAGGTAGAGAGGAAGCCAAAAAGGATGAGAAGAGGGAGGGAGGGGGGTAGAGATAGAGGGATTGATGGAAGAAGAGAGAAAGGGAGGAAGATAGTAAGGGTGAGGGGAGAGGGGGATAAAGCTGGGAGGGGCTGAAAAAGCCAGTGAGGGCGAGGGGAGGGAGAGAACCAGTAAAGGGCTAGGGGAAAGAGGGAGCCAGTAAAGTAAGGTCGAGGGAAGGGACGGAGCCAATAAAGCAAGGACGAGGGGAGGGAGGGAACCATGAAGGGGAAAGGAGGGAGCCATGACAGGGGGGCAGGGAGGGAGGAACTATGACGGGGGAGGGTAGGAAGGGAGGAATCCATGACGGGGGAGGGTAGGAAGGGAGGGATCCATGACGGGGAGGGTAGGAAAGGAGGGAACCATGACGGGGGAGGGTAGGAAGGGAGGGATCCATGACGGGGGAGGGTAGGAAGAGAGGAAGGGAACTATTACAGGGGAGGAGAGGGAAAGAGAAAGGGATTAATTCAGGGAGTGAGCTGGAAGGGAAGGAAAGAACGGAGAGAGAGAGAGAGAGAGAGAGAGAGAGAGAGAGAGAGAGAGAGAGAGAGAGAGAGAGGGGGGGGGGGACATATTTGGTTGAGATAAGCAACATGAAGAGGAATAATTTTTAGGGTAAACTTATCTAGGGAAGCGAAATCTAATTGTACTGAGCCAGGGAAAAAAAACTGTACGAGTCTTGCGCAGGGGGAATATATTACGTAGCATAGGGAAAATTCATGTAGAGAAGGTTTGCTAGGAAGAAAATGCTTATCTCACGGAGGGACTTTAAGTAACAAAGTAGATTGGACGGGAAAAAAATGCTAAGAGATGACACTGATCTGGGATGTACTGTTAGTGAATTATTTTTTTGTAATAAAGTTGGTAGAATTACCGACAATATGTAAAGTAAAAGGACACAAGTGCAACTAATGTGACATTTATTGTGGCAGCGTTTCGCTCTCCAGGAGCTTTATCAAGATGATAAATTAGACACATGTGCAACTCTTGGGTATCTTTATTGAGGAAACGTTTCGCCACACAGTGACTTCATCAGTCCATATTTAGGAGAAACTTGAACAACAGGAGGAGAATGAGGTAATCAGTCCCTCAACCTTGAGTCGATGTGTTCAGTCCATCAATCTTGAATAGAATACTCTGAACCATTCATCTACAGCTTTATCAAGCTTGATAAAGCTCCTGGAGAGCGAAACGTTGCCACAATAAATGTCACATTAGTTGCACTTGTGTCCTTTTACTTTACAATTATTTTTTTACACAGGGTTTGACAAGGTTAGGTTTAGGATCCCTAACTTTATTGACAAGCTGATGACAAGTTAAGGATTCCTAACTTTAAGAACATAAGAAAGAAGGAACACTGCAACAGGCCTACTGACCTATGCGAGGCAGGTCCAATTATCCCGCCGGCTTAAGTCAATGCCTTTACGATGAAATTAAGACACATGTGCAACATCTGGGTATCTTTATTGTAGACGTTTCGCCATCCAGTGGCTTTCTCAATATAAATTCCAGGACATAACTAGAAGACAGCAGAACTATGTACAGAAGATGAGGTAATCAGTCCCTCAACCTTGGAGTAGGTGCGAAGAGCACCTTAGTCGTGGAGATTCTAAAGCAGAAGCAAGGAGCCTGACGCTTATATACTAACGTCAGGTGGAAATGGGACGTGTAGCAGACGAGGGCATAGTCACTGGTAGGCAGGATTTCCCAGTGGAAGTAGGTCCTACCCAAAGAGATGGGTTAGTTGTAGTAATTGTCGTAGTCGTGAAGGTTATGTACATATTCTCAGAATCAAAATTCCATGATGTTGCAGTGTCTGACAAGTTATACAAGACTGGTACACAATACCGGCCTAGTGAAGTCAGAATCGTCACTTAAGGGAGGAGCACTGCATCCGACCTAGTAGCACAAGCTAGTCAGGTCCAACACATACTCACCCTTGTAGATGAATGGTTCAGAGAACCGACATGTTGATAAATTAGACACATGTGCAACTCGACTCAAGGTTGAGGGACTGATTACCTCATTCTCCTCCTGTTCTTCAAGTTTCTCCTACGTATGGACTGATGAAGCCACTGTGTGGCGAAACGTTTCCTCAATAAAGATACCCAAGAGTTGCACATGTGTCTAATTTATCAACATACTCACCCACACCCATTCATGCATTTATCCAACCTATTTTTAAAACTACAGAACGTCTTAGCGTCAATGACGGTACTCAAGCTAAGAGCTGTTACCTACATCAGCTCATTTGAAAGCATTTTTATTGTTATGAAACATACAAGGAGGGAACAGGATGAAGTTGGAGCCATCTGTGGGTCAGCATTTTCATTTGATCATCTGACTATCTCGTTGATGTCAGCATGCTGTACGAACGTGTTCGAGACTCATCTAGTGCTAACTAATGTTAGCACACTAAACAAATTACATTTCTAGAAATACAAATATTTAGCTGGCCTAAATGAAGGGGGCAATAAAAAGCGCATCAGGGGGGTTTTCTTTCTTTGGGGAATTATGTAGATGGCTCCTGTGTAGGGAAAATTGTGTGTCTGTTCGGGGGGAATTATTTAGGTAACCAGTGAATGGAAAAATGTATCGGGGGAGTTTCAGGAGGAATTTCCCCGTGGCGAAGAGTATCGGTAGGAGTTAACCAGGCGAGAAATGCAAGCAGAGATGACTTGATTCAGTTATCTTATAGCTCAGTGGTAGCTGGTTCGGCTCACAACTCAAGAACCCGGGCTCAATCCTGGCCGGGGAGGAGTGAAACGTCGCCTCCGGCCTCGTTTCATCTAGCAGTAAATAGTTACCTGAATATTAGGTGATTGATGTAGCTTGTATCCTGGCTTACTAACCATTCAGAGTTACCATAACTTACCAACCCTCTAGACTTATCCTGGATTATTAACCATCGTAGGTTACCCTGCGTGACTAACCCTTTGATGGTTAGTCATGCAGGATAATCCTCCAGAGTTATCCCTGGCTACAAACACTCCAAGGTTATCCTGAGCCACTCTGGTGTTATCCTGGGATACTAACCATCCAGAGCCATATTGAGTTATTAACGCACCAGGGTTATCCTGGCTTACCAACATCCTGAGTTATCCTGGGTAACTAACATCTGGGGTTATTAATACACAAATAACCAGCACTTAGAAAACAAACGACAACATTTCGATCTGACTTCGACCATTAATACTGTAATGGTCCATGTTTCAATGTCTTCAGTGTGGCTTATTTGTGTATTATGTTTTTATTCCTTATCCGGGGTGTTATCCTGGATTACGAACATCTGGATTTATCTTCGGTTATTAACATCTGGGTTTTTCTTGGGCTCTGGTGGCCTGGTGGTTAACGCTCTCGCTTCACACGGTGAGGGCCTGGGTTCGATTCCCAGCCAGAGTAGAAACATTGGACGTGTTTCTTTCCACCTGTTGTCTATGTTCCCCATCAGTAAAATGGGTACCTGGGTGTTAGTCGACTGGTGTGGGTCGCATCCTGGGACACTGACCTAAGGAGGCCTGGTCACAGACCGGGCCGCGGGGGCGTTGACCCCCGGAACTCTCTCCAGGTAAACTCTCTCCAGGTATTAGCTCTTCGGGGTTATTATCTGTTATTATCGTCTGGGTTTATCCTGAGTTGCCTACATCCGGGGTTATCCTGGGTTACAATCCCTCCTGGGTTATCTTTCGTTACTAACATCTGGGTTTATTCTGGGTTGCTAACAACTGTTAACGAGGAGTTATGAACGGAAAAGGGGTGAAAATAGGCACTTATGTAGATTTGAAGGAGAATTACATAGAGAATTGGAGAGAGAGAGAGAGAGAGAGAGAGAGAGAGAGAGAGAGAGAGAGAGAGAGAGAGAGAGAGAGAGAGAGAGAGAGAGAGAGAGAGAGAGAGAGAGAGGTTATAAGACGACATAAGACAAGAGCGCAGCAGTAGGCCTACTGAGCCATACTAAGCAGGCCTAACATCCAGCAATTCCCAATCATGTATCTGTCAATCCACCCAAGAAACTTGCATATAATTGTCTCCACTAACACTAGTTGGCTCTTCCAATCAAGAACTTTAGTTCCAATCCAGAGCTTCCTTATATTTTCTCAAAATTAGATTTTTTTTTCAGTTTGAATCAATTATTTCTAAATCAATGTTGACTGCATGTCTTTAACATTTCTCTTCCATTCTGTATCTTCCAATTTTGATCTTGTACGTTCGGTCTTCTTTATCTAGGGTTATCCTTGGTTACTAATATAAGGGGTTAACTTGGGTTGCTAACATCTGGATTTATCTTGGGTTATTAATCCTCCTGGGTTACTAACATCTGGATTTATCTTGGGTTATTAATCCTCCTGGGTTACTAACATCTGGATTTATCTTGGGTTATTAATCCTCCTGGGTTACTAACATCTGGATTTATCTTGGGTTATTAATCCTCCTGGGTTACTAACATCTGGATTTATCTTGGGTTATTAATCCTCCTGGGTTACCAACATCTGGATTTATCTTGGGTTATTAACCCTCCTGGGTTACTAACATCTGGATTTATCTTGGGTTATTAATCCTCCTGGGTTACCAACATCTGGATTTATCTTGGGTTATTAACCCTCCTGGGTTACTAACATCTGGGTTTATCTTGGGTTATTAACCCTCCTGGGTTACTAACATCTGGGTTTATCTTGGGTTATTAACCCTCCTGGGTTACTAACATCTGGGTTTATCTTGGGTTATTAACCCTCCTGGGTTACTAACATCTGGGTTTATCTTGGGTTATTAACCCTCCTGGGTTACTAACATCTGGGTTTATCTTGGGTTATTAACCCTCCTGGGTTGCTAACATCTGGGTTTATCTTGGGTTATCCTGGGGATAGTGTGAGTTATTTGTGTATTGTTCCAGTCACGGTATTGTGCCTTTTTGCTCTTCCTATTTCTTATCTTCTGTATACTATCTCCTGTCTTTAATCTTCTACTTCGACCCGCCATTCATATCACCCGGATTCCTGGCCTTTCAAGATACTGTTGGCTCAGGACTCTCATTTTCTTAACAAAGATTTCTGACTCGGGGATTAACTTCGTCAACCTTCTCTGCATGTTCTTCGGCGCACTTAGAGCCATTCCGTAATGCGGAGATCACATCTTCACTGCATAATTTAAGTGAGATCTTATTAATGATGCATAGAGGAAGACAGTTTTATGGAGATGAGCTTGGGGAGTGTGTGAGGAGTGCGTGTGTGATGTGTGTGTGTGTAGGAGTGTGTGATGTGTGTGTGTAGGAGTGTGTGATGTGTGTGTGTGTAGGAGTGTGTGATGTGTGTGTGTGTAGGAGTGTGTGATGTGTGTGTGTGTAGGAGTGTGTGATGTGTGTGTGTAGGAGTGTGTGATGTGTGTGTGTGTAGGAGTGTGTGGTGTGATGTGTGTGTGTAGGAGTGTGTGATGTGTGTGTGTGTAGGAGTGTGTGATGTGTGTGTGTGTAGGAGTGTGTGATGTGTGTGTGTGTAGGAGTGTGTGGTGTGATGTGTGTGTGTAGGAGTGTGTGATGTGTGTGTGTGTAGGAGTGTGTGATGTGTGTGTGTGTGTAGGAGTGTGTGATGTGTGTGTGTGTGTAGGAGTGTGTGATGTGTGTGAGGAGTGCGTGTGTGATGTGTGTGTGTGTGTGTGTGTGTGTGTGTGTGTGTGTGTGTGTGTGTGTGTGTGTAGGAGTGTGTGATGTGTGTGTGTGTAGGAGTGTGTGATGTGTGTGTGTGTAGGAGTGTGTGATTGTGTGTGTGTGTGTGTGTAGGAGTGTGTGATGTGTGTGTGTGTAGGAGTGTGTGTGTGTGTGTGTGTAGGAGTGTGTGATGTGTGTGTGTGTGTGTGTGTGTGTGTGTGTGAGGAGTGCGTGTGTGATGTGTGTGTGTGATTGTGTGTGTGTGTGTGTGTAGGAGTGTGTGATGTGTGTGTGTGTGTGTGTGTGAGGAGTGCGTGTGTGATGTGTGTGTGTGTAGGAGTGTGTGATGTGTGTGTGTGTAGGAGTGTGTGATGTGTGTGTGTGTAGGAGTGTGTGATGTGTGTGTGTGTAGGAGTGTGTGATGTGTGTGTGTGTAGGAGTGTGTGATGTGTGTGTGTGTAGGAGTGTGTGATGTGTGTGTGTGTAGGAGTGTGTGATGTGTGTGTGTGTAGGAGTGTGTGATGTGTGTGTGTGTAGGAGTGTGTGATGTGTGTGTGTGTAGGAGTGTGTGATGTGTGTGTGTGTGTAGGAGTGTGTGATGTGTGTGTGTGTAGGAGTGTGTGATGTGTGTGTGTAGGAGTGTGTGATGTGTGTGTGTGTAGGAGTGTGTGATGTGTGTGTGTGTGTAGGAGTGTGTGATGTGTGTGTGTGTAGGAGTGTGTGATGTGTGTGTGTAGGAGTGTGTGATGTGTGTGTGTGTAGGAGTGTGTGATGTGTGTGTGTAGGAGTGTGTGATGTGTGTGTGTAGGAGTGTGTGATGTGTGTGTGTGTGTGTGTGTGTGTGATGTGTGTGTGTGTAGGAGTGTGTGGTGTGTGTGTGTGTGTAGGAGTGTGTGATGTGTGTGTGTGTAGGAGTGTGTGATGTGTGTGTGTGTAGGAGTGTGTGATGTGTGTGTGTGTAGGAGTGTGTTGTGTGTGTGTGTGTAGGAGTGTGTGGTGTGTGTGTGTGTGTAAGAGTGTGTGATGTGTGTGTGTGTAGGAGTGTGTGATGTGTGTGTGTGTAGGAGTGTGTGATGTGTGTGTGTGTAGGAGTGTGTGATGTGTGTGTGTGTAGGAGTGATGTGTGTGTGTGTGTAGGAGTGTGTGATGTGTGTGTGTGTAGGAGTGTGTGATGTGTGTGTGTGTGTAGGAGTGTGTGATGTGTGTGTGTGTAGGAGTGTGTGGTGTGTGTGTGTGTGTGTGTGTGTGTGTGTGTGTGTTTTGGAGTGTGTGATGTGTGTGTGTGTAGGAGTGTGTGATGTGTGTGTGTGTAGGAGTGTGTGGTGTGTGTGTGTGTAGGAGTGTGTGATGTGTGTGTGTGTGTGTGTGTGTAGGAGTGTGTGATGTGTGTGTGTGTAGGAGTGTGTGATGTGTGTGTGTGTGTAGGAGTGTGTGATGTGTGTGTGTGTAGGAGTGTGTGATGTGTGTGTGTGTGTGTGTGTGTATGTGTGTGTGTGTGTGTCTGTGTCTGTTTGTGTGTGTGTGTGTGTAGGAGTGTGTGATGTGTGTGTGTGTAGGAGTGTGTGATGTGTGTGTGTGTGTAGGAGTGTGTGATGTGTGTGTGTGTAGGAGTGTGTGATGTGTGTGTGTGTGTGTGTGTGTGTGTGTGTGTGTGTGTGTGTAGGAGTGTGTGATGTGTGTGTGTGTAGGAGTGTGTGATGTGTGTGTGTGTAGGAGTGTGTGATGTGTGTGTGTGTAGGAGTGTGTGGTGTGTGTGTGTGTGTAAGAGTGTGTGATGTGTGTGTGTGTAGGAGTGTGTGGTGTGTGTGTGTGTAGGAGTGTGTGGTGTGTGTGTGTGTAGGAGTGTGTGGTGTGTGTGTGTGTGTGTGTGTGTGTGTGTGTGTGTGTAGGAGTGTGTGGTGTGTGTGTGTGTAGGAGTGTGTGGTGTGTGTGTGTGTGTGTGTGTGTGTGTGTGTAGGAGTGTGTGGTGTGTGTGTGTGTAGGAGTGTGTGATGTGTGTGTGTGTGTGTGTGTGTGTGTGTGTGTAGGAGTGTGTGGTGTGTGTGTGTGTAGGAGTGTGTGGTGTGTGTGTGTGTAGGAGTGTGTGGTGTGTGTGTGTGTAGGAGTGTGTGGTGTGTGTGTGTGTAGGAGTGTGTGGTGTGTGTGTGTGTAGGAGTGTGTGGTGTGTGTGTGTGTAGGAGTGTGTGATGTGTGTGTGTGTGTGTGTGTGTGTGATGTGTGTGTGTGTGTGTGTGTGTCGGAGTGTGTGGTGTGTGTGTGTGTAGGAGTGTGTGATGTGTGTGTGTGTAGGAGTGTGTGGTGTGTGTGTGTGTAGGAGTGTGTGATGTGTGTGTGTGTGTGTGTGTGTGTGTGTGTGTAGGAGTGTGTGGTGTGTGTGTGTGTAGGAGTGTGTGGTGTGTGTGTGTGTAGGAGTGTGTGGTGTGTGTGTGTGTAGGAGTGTGTGATGTGTGTGTGTGTAGGAGTGTGTGATGTGTGTGTGTGTAGGAGTGTGTGATGTGTGTGTGTGTGTGTGTGTGTGTGTGTGTGTGTGTCGGAGTGTGTGATGTGTGTGTGTGTGTGTGTGTGTTGGAGTGTGTGGTGTGTGTGTGTGTAGGAGTGTGTGGTGTGTGTGTGTGTAGGAGTGTGTGATGTGTGTGTGTGAAGGAGTGTGTGATGTGTGTGTGTGTGTAGGAGTGTGTGATGTGTGTGTGTGTGTGTGTGTGTGTGTGTGTGTGTGTGTGTGTATGTGTATGTATGTGTGTATGTTGAGTGTATGTGGAGTGAGTGGGGGAATGTGAAGAAAGTGTAAGTGTAAATGGGGAATATATAGGTGAGTGGGAGGATTATGGGGAGAGGATAGTGTGTAGGGAAAGTGTAAGAGAGTAGTCTAGTGAGGAAGTGTGGGAGCAGTGTGAGAGTGTGAGAGCAGTGTGAAAATAGAGAGCAATGTGTGAGTGCGGGAGCAGTGTGAGAGGAGTGTGAGAATGTAAGAAAGTGTGGGAGTGTAAGAAAATGTGGGGTATGGAAGTGTGAGGGAGACTGAGGGGAAGGAAAAGTGAGTCAGGTAGAGACTGAGTTATGTAGGAAAGAAAGGGGAAAAGAGAGGAGGGCGAGTAGGTGGGGAGGGGAAGTAGGCGGCGTGAAAGAGTGGTGAGGAAATAGTGGGGAGAGAAAATAGGAGAGGAAAAACAGTAGAAGGAGAGGGAAGAGTGGGGAAAGGAGATGAAGTAGTTGGAGAGGGAAGAGAGAGGAAATTAGATTAGCTTTTGCTCCTGAAGCTCCCCAATTCTAGCCTATGGACTGCAGCATATGTCTGCTTAAAAGGTCTAGGAACTAGGCCCCAAAATGGTTGGTAGGAGAACATCAGAATTATATCTACAAATTACTTAAAGGCTGAAGCAAATTTAGGAAATTACCTTACCATGTCTGGTATCTTATTTTCATTAATAAGATACCTTGATATTTCACAATTATATTATCCATCTCTATATTCGTTAATAAGCTGGCCACATACATTGCATTTAGTTTGACCATCATCCGTGTGTCTGCTAAACTACCATTAGTACTTTTAACCCCCTGACAACTTCTCTACACCCCTAACAACCTCCTCACATCCCTAACAACCTCTCTTACTACAACACCAGTCTGTTCACACTTTAATTTCTCCACAAACTTACTTATCTACGTTCAAGTTATCATAGTGTATAACAGATCTACTCAGACTTCTAACTGCATTCCTATGACATTCATTTTATTATTTACTTCTCAACTAATATTATTCCTAATGCTAGACACAGACATGCCAGATATATATTCTACATTTTCTTCAAAGCACTTTGTGTGGCTAAATTTTTAATCTTATCATAAAGGAATGAAGGAGAGAGGAAGGGAAGTAGGTAGTGATGAAGGGAAGTAGGTAGTGATGAAGGGAAGTAGGTAGTGATGAAGGGAAGTAGGTAGTGATGAAAGAAAATAGGTAGTGATGAAAGGAAGTAGGTAGGATGAAAGGACGTAGGTAGTGAGATAAGAGATGGGAGACGAAGTTGGTGGTGAGGAGAGGAAAGAGAAAGTAGTTGTTGAAGGAAGAGAGGGGAGAGGAAGTCGGCCGTGATGGAAGAATAGGGAGAGGAAGTAGATGGTGATGGAAGAATGGGGAGAGGAAGTAGATGGTGATGAATGAATGGGAAGAAGAAACAGATGGCGAGGGAAGAGGGGAGAGTAAGTAGGTGGTGAGGGAAGTTAAAAGAGTGATGAAACGCAAACACAATAGAGAGACATAATATCCTGAGGGAAGGAGAGAAGTGAAGTGTTAATAGCACACCCATCCTGTTAAGGGGAACAGGGAAGGGAGGAGAGGGAAGGAAGGAGGGGGAAGGGAAACAGCCGAGTGGTGCAGCTAGCGAGTGAGGGGAGGAAAATGGAGAGGATGATGGGGTATTCGAGAGAGGCATCCGACAAGTGAGGGGAGAATAAAGACGAGGAAGACTCGACAATCAGCTTAACATTACATGAAAAAAAAGACCAGAAATATTAAAATATTTATTTCACTGCATGATTATCACCATTTTAGTGGAAACTCAGTCACCGTCATTGTCACTGAAACTGAGGGTGATCAATATATTAAGATATCTATCCTTACTCCCACATGAGGTTAAATTCTCTCACTTATACTTTTATTTTTTGTAGATGGAGAGAGGCTGTCAACAACTACAGAAATAAGAGAAGCTAAGAGATGTGAGCAGAACTTAGACTATAAGATCACTCAAGGTAAAACTAAGCAGTGAAAACAAATACCGCTAATATTTGCTTCACGCCACAGGTCACACAGAGATGGACTGGAGTGCCTGTAAGATGGGTGGCTCTGGGCAAGGTGTGTGTACCTGATCCTCATTCTAAAGAAAACCATCTAAAAGTGACGACTTCTGATATAAAGGGAAGAGCCAGATATTCGCTTCCAGATGTTATGTAAATGATTTACAAAACAGACGAGTTGAAGAATGAAACAATTGAGTAACACGTATTTCCTCATCTTCCATTTTTCTTCTTTGCACTGGACTGAAGAAGTCACTGGTTGGAGAAACGTCTCCACAATAAAGATTACCAAATGCTGCACAAGTGTCTCGTTCTTTAATTCGCTTCCAGCCGAACTATGTACAACTTGGTCGTCTCTTCGACTCACCGTTCCCGCTGTTTCCCAAGGACACAGCAATGTATTTAGCCCGTGCAGTCACAGATAAAGAAGTCTGCTGTTGAGCAAGCAAACTAGCTTGATCCGAAGAAGGGAGTTTAGCTTTAATTCCTTGAAGTATTTCGTGAAACAATAATTGAGCAGACCAGTCAGTGATCAGATCAGGTGTACAAACTCATGCTTGTTCTATCTAGCTGCTCTCGTCCCAGCTCAACAAATTGCCTTGGATGTTACACAAAAGGCAGGTCAGTCTTTGAATATTCTATCAGATACTGAGATGTACAAGTTGTATATATCTGATCAGTTCAGCACCGCTCAAATACGAGCCACTCCAGTAGCATATTGTCTGGCCAACATTAGAAGTTGTAGTACTACTGCCAGTGTCTTGAAGTAGTCTCATGATGCCTCGCCAGCTTGAAAAGCTTACACTGGAAACATTCCCAAAAAATTCCTTATTTTAATGATATACAATACTGATAAACAGATGACTAAGACATATACAACAGTTTGACATCTTTATTGAAGAAACGTTTCTACCTTTCAGTAAACTTCTGAAGAAGTAGTGGAGATAAAGATATAAGGTGATAAGTCCGTCGTCTCTAAAGAAATTCAGTCTTCTATTCCTGAATGATGCACTTTAAAGTGCTTGCTGTGTTTGCTTTTTGCATGTAGTGTAACAAGGGTCACGGAGACGACAGAGTAGGATGCTTCAGAAAATATGTATATTACTCACCAACTGAAGATGTTATTCCCTCATTATTCAAAGACACTAAGCTGGGATTAGATGTCTATTTACATTTCACGTTGCTCTGTAAATATGTATACTAATGTACTGTACGTTAATATTATCATAGTAAAAGTGACATTCACTTTAATTAGTTATTTCACTGTTACTGTTTGACACAGGTATATTAATGTAATATTCTATATCTCCTCAGGGTATTTCTGAATTAATTTATCAGCTGTATCATGAAGGGGTAATTCAATGTGTGATAGAGTTCAAAAGCAGGCAGAAACTATTTTACGACGTTTTACTCAGAGTGGAATCTAATCAAATACGTTGATAAAGCCCCGCTATGAGTGAAACAACGTAAACTAAAAAAAAGTTCCCTATCTAAAGTGTGTTTGTCTAGAGTGAAGTTATCTAAGAATCTTATTGCCAGTGTAAATTTTCGCAAGATCTTGCTACTAGTGAGATGTTATCTCAGGGTCTTACTGCTAGTGTGATATTACCACAGGATCAAGATATCGCTGCTAACGGGACTTCACCACGAAGTAAATCGCCATAACAAATGCATTCCTCAGATTAGTCTTGGCTTGTATCTGCTGCAACCGTGAGGATATCGATACAAGGTATGGATGAAGTAGAACTATACTGTTACAAATAACAAAAACCTTAGATCACATTGATTGGAGAGTGAATCCATCGCTGGACCATCTCTAGAAAGTAAACACAACAGCAAAACTGGCATTAAAGACACTTAGTATTCCATTTCTTTGATTTCGGTCAAAGACAAGATACCCGGCCGTCCATTTCATCACTAAATCAGCAATGTGGCGCTTTTTTTTTTTACAACCAGCAGTCGTAAAAAAATAATGACCATCTGGGGCCCATTCCTCTGCTAAGATGCAAGTTACAGATACAAGTCTAGCGGTAACAACAGTGTCCACGCTGTCAGAGAATGACAATTAAATATAAAACAAGAAGAAATTCATCTCCTCGAGTACCCAGATAAGGCATTTTGAGCGGGACAAGATAATCCTAAATGACTATGTGGATGTTGGGACTATCTGAAATGGCTTCTCTCTTGTCTCTATGTTTGTCTAGTACAGGGTAAATTTCTCTCTTTTTGGAAAAAAGGAGACGCGATTTCTGTCGGCATGAAAGGGGAGGCGGCTGGTAGCCGGCAACCACTGGTGTCGCTACTCTCATTAGTGTTAAAAAAATGGTTAGAGACAGTGACGCCACAACAAATAACAGCATTTCAAGTCTCGGAAAAGGTCATTACGTAGCTGATTTCCTACTGAACCTTTTCCACTTTGTGACACCAGTCACTGGATGAACCTCTCTACTGTGGGACACCAGTCACTGGATGAACTCCATCATGTGACACCAGTTATTGTATGAGCTCTACCATGCGGCACCATTCACTGGATGGTTCGCTCCATTTTGTGACACCAGTCACTAAATGATCCCCTCCGCTATGTGACACCAGTCACTGGATGAACCTCTCCACTAT
Organism: Cherax quadricarinatus; assembly: GCF_038502225.1. Lineage (NCBI taxonomy): Eukaryota > Metazoa > Arthropoda > Malacostraca > Decapoda > Parastacidae > Cherax > Cherax quadricarinatus. The sequence goes on from NC_091349.1 coordinate 15,857,103, forward strand.
GTGGCACTAGTCACTGGATGAACTCCATCATGTGACACCAGTTATTGTATGAGCTCTGCCATGCGGCACCATTCACTGGATGGTTCGCTCCATTTTGTGACACCAGTCACTAGATGATCCCCTCCGCTATGTGACACCAGTCACTGGATGAACCTCTCTGTGTGACACCAGTCACTAAATGATCCCCTCCGCTATGTGACAACAGTCACTGGATGATCCCCTCCGCTATGTGACAACAGTCACTGGATGATGATCCCCTCAGCTATGTGACAACAGTCACTGGATGATGATCCCCTCCGCTATGTGACAACAGTCACTGAATGATGATCCCCTCCGCTATGTGACAACAGTCACTGGATGATCCCCTCCGCTATGTGACACCAGTCACTGGATGAATCCAATATCACTTGCGTTCGTTGGTTCAACAATGCTGGCGTCTTGGAGCTGGTTGGCACCACAGACACTAGACAAAAACTGCTGCTGTGGAAGCCTCTGGCTCCGTTCCACATGTCTTTCTGATTTCGTTCAAGATTGGACTCGTAGGGTAATTAAAACGAAGCGAAGTCTGGAAGCCGCTCAATTAGTACTAATGTAAAGAGAGAGAGAGAGAATCTCTGTTAGTAAAATACTCGCAAATGGGTAAGAAATCTCATCTTTAATTATGTAGATTCCTAAGTCTCAGTGAGTGAGTGAGAGAGAGAGAGAGAGAGAGAGAGAGAGAGAGAGAGAGAGAGAGAGAGAGAGAGAGAGAGAGAGAGAGAGAGAGAGAGAGAGAGACTGACAAAGTTCAAAACACTACCTTTGGGAATTCTAACACAATTCCTCTGACCACCACAGAGGGAACAAATCCTCTTCCCAGCAACGAGGGAAGCCTTGGATCTGTTAATTCTCCTACACCTGACATCTCTGCTTCAGTCACTGCCAGTCCACTTGACAGTGCACATACCATCTCTAATCCTACACCTGTCAGCACACCTGCGGACACTATTCCAGAATCTGGCAGCAGTGCTTCATCAGCAAGTTCTGAGTCAGTTTCTCCACCAGAGATTGGTGCAGTTAATAATCAGGGAACTATCACTTCACCTGATCACCTACTGCGCCAAAGTACGAACAGCAGGGACACATCTGCCAGAACTGGTAGAGGACGGGGCAGAGGACGTGGAAGAGGACGTGGAGGAGGAAGACATCTACAGCCGTCTCACCCTCCACTAACACAGTTCCAGCGGCAGAACCTGAGGACAAATCTGCAAAACACAGGAGGTGCAACAAATCATAGTCCACCCTCCCATGCGCCTAGGCTGTGCTCTCGCTGTCACCGGAAGGGGCACACTGCCAACAACTGCCTGCGAGATACCAGGTGCAATTACTGCTACAAGAAAGGACATCAGGAGGACCAGTGTCGGAAGAAAAAGGAACTTGACAGACAGGACCACCTGTTTAGAGACCTGTTCTTAGAACAAACCAGCAGGATCTCTGAATTGGTGAACACTCTCACACGTCACCCACTCAGCTACTCCTATCCCAGCCCAGCAGGTGGTATTGTGCCTTATACAAGACCACAGACCTACATCCCTGCAGCTGCCTCAGTACCCTACCTCTCTCAAGGGCAGGCACCTTACATGCCCTACACACCCACCACCTCAAGCTGACCACATCATCATGAGGAGCCAGTCTATCAGCATCCTGTCGGCCAACATTAGAGGTTTCATTACTAATGTTGGAGAGCTCACACAGAGTTTTGTGAACACTCGGCGTCCCGACATGTTAGCTGTTGTTGAAACATTTTTGGATGACAGGACTCCAGAAAGTTTTGCAAGAATTGCTGGCTACACCTCATGGATGAGAAGAGACAGGCAAGGAGGTGGTGTTGCTGTGTGCTTCTCTAAAAGTGTTCATGCCCAGCACATTGATGTTGCCACCCCTACATATCTTGAAATGATGTTCTTCAAGCTCTGCATAAACACTAGTACCTCTGTACTAGTATGTGCAATGTACAGACCTCAGTGGCAGCATGCAGACCCCATCAACTTCCGAATGGAAAATATTGACTCCCTTCTGCTACAACACAACCGTCAACATATCATAATTGTTGGTGACCTCAACCAGCACCTTATACAGAGGGACTTTGATGACCTTCTTGCAGTGTTTGGCATGAGAAACTTTGTTGATTTCCCTACTCACAGCTCTGGCTCCTCCCTTGACCCAGTAGTGAGTGATCTGGCAGAAGGCATAGTCACTTGTCAACCCCTCGGCTATGTTGGATCGTCTGACCACAAGGCTGTTTTTACGACACTTAAGATCCCAACAGAACGAGGTGAGGAGTCCACACGCACAACCTGGCTATGGGAAAGAGGTAATTGGCCAGTCCTTTGCTCTGAGCTCGCCACCACCGATTGGAATGCCCTTCTCCAAGGGGATGTTGACAGCCAAGTGAAAGCCTTCACTGGACACATTCTTAATCTGCAACAAGAACACATTCCTCACCGGCAATATGTGACGAAGCCTACAGATCAGCCTTGGTTTGGCTTTCTTTGTAGAGAGGCTGCTACTGTTAAGTACAAAGCATGGCGAAGGTATAAGAGACATCCTACCACCTATAACAGGAACTTGCACAGGCAAGCCTGTAGGCATATGGGTGACGTTCAAAAGTGGGCCATTGCTAAATGAGAGGTGGACACTAAAAGAAAGCTAGCATCAGGTAGGGTAGGCTCCAAAACCTGGTGGTCCCTGGTCAAGGACAGACAAGGTTATCTGCCTGATGAACTCATACCACCTCTAAATCGACAGGATGGGACCACCTCTACTAGTAGTAAAGAGAAGGCGGACCTCTTTTGCTGAACACTTTGCTACCAAAATGCAAGTTCCTGATCCAGCAAGGGACCCTCCTTGGCTAGCTGCAAGAACTGTGTCAAAACTGTCAGTGGTGACAATAAGGCAAGAGGAGGTGCATTTCCTTCTTAAATCCCTTGACCAAGAAAAGGCTGTGGGCCCAGACAAGTTGAGCCCAAGATTGCTGAGAAGATGTGCAGACCAGCTAGCAGCACATCTAACTCGCATCTTTCAGCACTGCCTAGTACAGTGTAAATGGCCCTTTCTGTGGAAAGAGGTAAATGTAGTCCCTGTTCACAAAAAGAAGAGCAGAGCAGAAATCAGCAACTACAGACCAGTGTCACTCCTGTCAATCACTGGTAAGATCCTTGAGACAATAATCTCAAGACGAATGACAGTTTTTTTGACTCCCACTCACTACTTTGTGATCGTCAATATGGCTTCAGGAAAGGTTACTCTGCTGCTGATCTGTTGTTAAACCTCTCCACTAAGTGGTACCAGTCACTGGATGAATCCAAAGTCAGCTGTGTGGTAGCACTGGACATTGCTGGTGCTTTCGACCGGGTGTGGCACCAGGGCCTCTTAGCAAAACTTCAAGCACTGGGAATTGCAGGCTCTACGCTATGTCTCCTCAATGATTACCTTCATGGTAGATCTCTAAGTGTAGTTCTCAATGGAACGGAATCAGCAAGACATTCTACTGGGGCAAGTGTTCCACAAGGAAGCGTGCTGGGACCATTGTTATGGAATGTCTACTTCAACGACTTTCTTCATCTCATCCCAGAATCACATGCATATGCAGACGACTGTACACTGACATTCACTTATCCAAGAGAAGAAATGCCAGCTGTTCTAAGCTACATCAATCACCAGCTGAGAGCTATATCAGCTTGGGGAAATAGATGGCAAGTAACATTTGCACCTGAGGAAACGCAAATGATGATCGTCTCTAGACACCATGATGGCAATGCTGGTGCAGTAGCAAGGATGAATGGGAGGGTGTTGGCACCTGGAGAAGAAGTTGATATCCTTGGGGTGAAATTTGACTCCAAACTAACCTTGAAGAATCATGTTGTAAATCTTGCAAACAAGGCAGCCAGGAAGCTTACAGCACTTCGCCGTATCTCGCATCTGCTTGACAGTAGGGGTTGCAAGATTCTGTACGAGGCACAAGTACGCTCACACCTTGAGTATGCTCCACTTTCTTGGTCTGCCTGCCCCCCCTCTCATCTGAGACTGCTTGACAGAGTAGAGAACAGAGCAAGACGTCTCATCTCTCGCCTGGACCCATCCTGGATAGATCTGTCATTTCAGCAGAGCCTTCAACATAGGAGGGATGTGGGTGGTCTTACTGTACAAGGCCAATATTGACAAAGTACCACACTTGGATCCACTTCGAGGACAGCGTGAAACAAGCTTTTATGCTACAAGACGGGCAGAAAGCAGCAACTTCACTCTGGCTGTACCCTTCTCCAGAATATCACTCCATCTGAGATCATATGTACCCAGGATGACTCGAGTATGGAACACATTCGTACAGCATAATGATGTCAACGAGATAAAGTCAGTTGATCAAATGAAAATGCTGGCCCACAGATGGCTCCAACTTCATCCTGTTCCCTACTTGTATGTCTCATAACAATAAAAATGTTTTCAAATGAGCTGATGTAGGTAACAGCTCTTAGCTTGCCAATAAAGTTAGGAATCCTTAACCTGTAAATAGCTTGTCAATAAAGCTAGGGATCCTTAACCTTGTCAAACCTTGAGTAAAAAAAAAAGTGCAAAGTAATTACAATCATACTAATTTATATATATATATATATATATATATATATATATATATATATATATATATATATATATATATATTATTTATATATATATATATGTATATATATATATTATTTATATATATATATATATATATATATATATGTATATATATATAATATATATATATATATAATGTCGTGCCGACTAGGTAAATTTGGTCAATTAGCAAGAACTCGTTTAAAATTAAGTCCTTTCTAAAATTTTCTCTTATACGTTTAAAGATATATTTTTTAATTTCTGTTAATGTAAAAATTAATAATTTTGTACCAAAAGAACATTAGAAAACTTACCTAACCTTATTATAACAAGCGCAATTTAATGTAGTCTAATTTAACTAAATATATTTTAAATATTTACAATAATTTAATAATAAACAAACACAATTAAATAAATATTTTTTCGTTAGGTTCAGAATGATTTTTGAGAAATTATTACATACACGAATTTTCGCTTGCCTTATTTAAGCCAAAATCGCAAGTTTTACCTATATAGCACGACATTATATATTTAACTCTAGATATAATAATTTACTAATGAACAACCCACTATAAATAATTTTAGTAAACTTATAATAATTATATTTATTATAATTATCATAACAAAATGCCTGGAAAACGAGAAGTAGCGAAACTTATCCCAATTCCTTCGATCAAAATCTTTTCCCTATCCAAGAGAAAAAAAATAATGATGGGAAAAAACTCATCTCGGGACGCAGTAGGTAGGAGCTGGAAGATTGATCCCATCAGTGAGTTGATTACCCTGAGGGATGGTCAACTAGCGCTTCATATCACTGAGGTAACTGCATCAGGCCTCCACTCTGTGGCCACGCTCATCTGCCATCATAAATCACCATATCCCGTTATAATAACCAGCTTGGCCTGACTCTGGCTAACAAGGAGACCCTCGTCAATAATGTGGAGGTCGCCCAGGGGCTTGGCACTAGTTACTGTTGAATGTATAAACGTGCCATTTTTTATTGTTTATATTAGTGCTTGTACCTTTATTATTGTTTATATTACTGCTTGTAATTTATTATTGTTTATATTACTGCTTGTAATTTATTATTGTTTATATTACTGCTTGTAATTTATTATTGTTTATATTACTGCTTGTACCTTTGTTATTGTTTATATTACTGCTGGTACCTTTATTATTGTTTATATTACTGCTGGTACCTTTATTATTGTTTATATTACTGCTGGTACCTTTATTATTGTTTATATTACTGCTGGTACCTTTATTATTGTTTATATTACTGCTGGTACCTTTGTTATTATTTATATTCTTGTATTTGTTATTGTTTATATTCTCGTACCTTTGTTGTTATTGTTTATAATCTCGTATCTTTGTTATTGTTTATGTTCTTGTATCTTTGTTACTGTTGTTAGGTAAGACACATATGCAACAGTAGGTATCTTTATTTCGAAACGTTTCGCCTACACAGTAGGCGAACTGAAGCCTACTGTGTAGGCGAAACGTTTCGAAATAAAGATACCTACTGTTGCATGTGTGTCTTACCTAACAACCTGTCGGTATTTTATACCATTTGAATGTTCATCTTTGTTACTGTTTATATTACTGCTTGTATCTATTATTGTTCATAATACTGTTTGAACGTTTATATTTTTTTATTGCTTGTACCTTTATTATTTATATTACTGCTTGTACCTTTATTATTTATATTACTGCTTGTACCTTTATTATTTATATTACTGCTTGTACCTTTATTATTTATATTACTGCTTGTACCTTTATTATTTATATTACTGCTTGTACCTTTATTATTTATATTACTGCTTGTACCTTTATTATTTATATTACTGCTTGTACCTTTATTATTTATATTACTGCTTGTACCTTTATTATTTATATTACTGCTTGTACCTTTATTATTTATATTACTGCTTGTACCTTTATTATTTATATTACTGCTTGTACCTTTATTATTTATATTACTGCTTGTACCTTTATTATTTATATTACTGCTTGTACCTTTATTATTTATATTACTGCTTGTACCTTTATTATTTATATTACTGCTTGTACCTTTATTATTTATATTACAGCTTGTACCTTTATTATTTATATTACTGCTTGTACCTTTATTATTTATATTACTGCTTGTACCTTTATTTATATTACTGCTTGTACCTTTATTATTTATATTACTGGTTGTACCTTTATTATTTATATTACTGCTTGTACCTTTATTATTTATATTACTGCTTGTACCTTTATTATTTATATTACTGCTTGTACCTTTATTATTTATATTACTGCTTGTACCTTTATTATTTATATTACTGCTTGTACCTTTATTATTTATATTACTGCTTGTACCTTTATTATTTATATTACTGCTTGTACCTTTATTATTTATATTACTGCTTGTACCTTTATTATTTATATTACTGCTTGTACCTTTATTATTTATATTACTGCTTGTACCTTTATTATTTATATTACTGCTTGTACCTTTATTATTTATATTACTGCTTGTACCTTTATTATTTATATTACAGCTTGTACCTTTATTATTTATATTACTGCTTGTACCTTTATTATTTATATTACTGTTTGAACCTTTTTTTATATTGCTGCTTGTTTCTTTATTATTGTTTATATTACTGCTTGTACCTTTGTTACTGTATACTATATTGTTGCTTGTACATTTATTATTTATATTACTGCTTGTACTTTTGTTTTCATTACTGTTTGTACCTTTATTACTTTTATTACTGTTTGTTACTTTGTTATTGTTCGTTTTCCCAATGTCTATTAATAGTATCTGCATTATCGGTTTTATTATTAGTACAGTTAAAAGTGCTGGTTTCAAGAATTTCATTGTATATACTGCCTGATGAGCTGTTTGTTGTTTACGTATACACTGCCGATGAAGCCACGGAACGGTTGGGGTTTGAACCCCTGGCGTGTGAGGCCTAAAACTGCAGGGCATTGTTATTATGATTTCCTGAGACACTGCCGATCACACTGGCTCTCGCAAACGAAGGTTTGAAGAATTAATCTGAAGTTTCCCAACATTTCGTCCTAAGATTTTTTTTTATGTTATGAAAAAGCTCTATTCAGAATGAAACGTTGAGCCAATAAAAGTTTTTTTCCTTGCTAGCGTATTTATATGGATAGTACACAACCCGCAAATAGGAGAGAGAAGCTTACGACGACGTTTCGGTCCGACTCGGTACATTTACGAAGTCACAGTGAGACGTGGTAAATGGTCCAAGTCGGACCGAAACGTCGTCGTAAGCTTCTCCCTCCTGTGTGTGGGTTATATGTGCATTGTTCCACTCACGGTATTGCGCCTTTTTGTTCTTCTCATATGGATAGTTGTGGGCGTTACACCTGACACCGCTGACTCTTCCCACATGTGTAACTCGTGTCAACAAACTTGTAGAAGACGCTGACAAACAGATGGCAAGAACAAGTGTGTAAACACTTCCCCGGAGTGAACGAGGTCCCAGGACTGAAATGTTAATATTAAAATATCTTCAGTGTTTCAACATGTGTTCTGTCACTCAACACGCTTGACATAGTTCACTCAACACGCTTGACATAGTTCACTCAACACGCTTGACATAGTTCACTCAACACGCTTGACATAGTTCACTCAACACGCTTGACATAGTTCACTCAACACGCTTGACATAGTTCACTCAACACGCTTGACATAGTTCACTCAACACGCTTGACATAGTTCACTCAACACGCTTGACATAGTTCACTCAACACGCTTGACATAGTTCACTCAATACGCTTGACACAGTTCACTCAACACGCTTGACACAGTTTATTCAACACGATTGACACAGTTTACTCAACACGCTTGACACCAGTCGGACTCAGACAAAAATATGATGTTAAATGAGGACAAGTTTCAGCTTTTCTGCTTTGGAAGAATGGAAGAAACTAAGACTGAAACTAAGTACCAGACGAACTCAAATCATTCAGTGGAGTGCAATTTCCATGGGTGTGATAGTGTTAGAAGATCTTACAGTCAATGATACAACAGTGACACCTCAAGGATGGATAATTAGATCTTTCAAGAGAATAGATGTTGAGACAATGATTCTTCAGGTCACTCACTCTATTCTGGCTGGAACATTGCTGAATATTAACGGCCTCCTTCAAGGCAGATGAGATTACTGAGCTAGTATGTATACAGAGAACTTTCATTGACAGTAATCATTCAATAAAAAATCCGAACTACTGGGAACGTTTGAAATTTCTTCAACTGTATTCTTAAGAATGTAAGCGAAAATGGAACTTCATAACTTACACCCTGGAAAACCCTGGAGGGTCTGATTCCAAATCTGCACTCCGAAATCACTCAGTATTAAAGCAAGATACGTACTTGGCAAACGTTGCGACCTTCAATGTAAAGCGGAGGCGCGACGAATACACTAAGGGAGAACTTGATGAGTGTCAGTGGTCCCCGACTTTTCAGCGCCCTCAGTTTGTAAGGGAAATTACCAGCTAACCTCCAGATGTAGTGAAAAGGAAACGTGGCGAACTCAGATCAATTCCTTACCAGCCGGGTTCTGTTGCCAGCGTAGGACTGCATGCGTCCGGCAGTAACAACTTGGTTGATCAGACCTTGATCCAGGTCTAGTCTGGGACAGGGTAGCATAGGAAGCATAGGAATTGACTCCCGGAAATATTCTTCAGGTGTATTCAGGTCCTCTAATGCTCTGCAGGTCTCTTAATGTTCCATAGGTCTTCAGACGTTCTGTGGGTCTCCTGATGTTCCGTAGCTCCCCTAATGTTCTATAAGTAACTTGATTTTTTGTATGTCTCTTGATGTTCAGTAGGTCCTCTGATGTTCTATAAGTATCTTGATGTTCTATAGGTTTCCTGATGTTCAGTAAGTGCTCTCTTATTTCTGTAGATCCCCTGATTGCTGCTCTATTTATCTTCTAATATATTGTAGGTCATCCTGATATTCCGTAGGTGTCCTGATGTTCGTTAGATCCTCCTGATGTTTCGTAGATCTTCTGATATTCCATAGGTCTAATGATGTTCCATAGTCTGATATTCAGTGGATCACCGGAAGATTTGTAGATTCTCTGATGTTCCATGGGTTGTCCTTATGTTCCATAGGTGTGCTGATGTTCCATAGGTTCCGTAATTTTGTATCGTTCGTCTAGTATTCTGTAGGTCCCCCTGATCTGTGCATTCCCCTGATATTCTGTAGGTCCCCCTGATTTGTGGGTATCCCTGATATTCTGTAGGTCCCACTGATTTGTGGGTTCCCCTGATATTCTGTAGGTCCCCCTGATTTCTATACCCTTGACATTCAATAGCTGCCCTGGTGTTCTGTGGGTCCCATGCTGTGTACTCGTGTGCAACGACACTAATCACTAATAATTCCTCCTACTGACTTTCCACGCCTCGATGCCTTAATTGATCTGTAGATCGTCCATTCTCTTCAAGTTCCCTTCCACCAAATTACTTACCCCACCAGTCCTCTCAGCTCTCTGTGTATATACGGGTGTGCAAGGCACATTTTTTATTAAATATAATTTGCCAGTGTGCTGCTACCCTACTCAATGCGACTGTTATAATTTTATTTACAAAAAAGGCCATACAAGTGTGGGATCTTAAAGCGCCAGCTACGTGATAGTTAGTAATAAAAGAAAATGTTTCCTCCTGTCATGTTCTACCACTGAGGATGGTTTTCTTACATTAGCTAATGGAATTTGTTAGTCTGAGGTGGCTGACAGTAGGCCGTTGTGGAACTCGCAAACCATTTCACTCCGGGTTCAGTAGCTAAAAATGCTGCGAAGGGTTCATTATAGCAGAACTGGAGATGCTATTACTCAGAAATTTTGTTCTCTCAGAATGGTCTATCTCTCACACAGGAAAAATAAGGAATGTAACAGTCAGTCATCACAGAGTGAGACAGAAAACGATTGAAAGAGAAAGAAGTGTTATCCTCGAGCCATATTTATATTACACCCAAGAAGACAGCATTGTGGCGTACGCCAAGTTAGTAACAATATATTCAACGTTCGTCACACAATCACTTATTGCACTTTCCAGCCAAGCAAACATCTGGAAGTGCAATTGCTGAGGCCTCCAACCACACTGATTGGCTGTCAGGTTTATACATCAACCAACTGGGTGAGAGGTTGACTCCTGCCTAATATATGTTAATCACTAATTTCCTATTGTATTAGTTATAAGTCAACAGCAGTGAGTGAACTCTCTTTGCTCACTCCTTATTACTCTGATTTGTCTGGTACCTGATTTGTATGCTCTTCTGCTCTCCGTACATATTGTACCTATTAGTGGAGGGAATATACGGTATTTAAAAAATACGCTTGGCGTTTGTCATTTGTACCTGCGTGCATAAAAACCATCCTCTTGTACTCTACCTCTACATAACTATACCCGTCTCGGGTCTTCTACAGCATTCTCACAATTCCCTTAAGTACACTACTTTAGTCCACAACTTCCGTGACAGCAGTCTCCTACATTCTCTACCGTCGATGCCTTCGTCTTGACATCAGTCCTCCTTCCCATGAACTGTCCAGGTCCAACAACCTTTCCATATTGTCCTTTTAATTTTTTTCCTTCGTAATCACCCTCGTTCCAAGTTACAGCGGTATGAAAGAGACCTTTCCTAAACTGGCCCTTTACTTTGTCTAATCTCGACACATTCATAGCAACTATGTTGACAATGAAAATTCTTCGCTGTCAACATTGTCTTTGAAAAGCTCACTGACTACCTGGATGTATAGTATTTTACTCCAGGATTAATATTTTTGTCTTAAAAATCCTGTTTCTTTATTTAAACACCACTAATTTCAAAGGACTTTCTATCATTCCACACTTCCCACTATCCAAATCTGCCTTACCTGAAACTGGCTTCAAAGATTAAAATTTCTTCACCTGCTATTTGACTAAGATTATGGAAATAAATGGTATAAAATACCGACACGATGGAAACAAAAACACATAAGCAGTAAAATGTGATCCTTATTGACTCCATCTTATAAATACTCGTGTACCTTTCACCCAGGTAGATCTGTTTGAGACTTGATAAAGCCCACTGTGTGGGCGAAACGTCAATAAAGGATCAAATTATACTGCTTATGTGACTAAAGACTATCATGAGAAGCACACGTGAGAAACTAGAAATTTTGTCTTATCTTTTTTTACTGGAAGTGATATTCTCTTTTGCCTTCCTTCAGTTTTTTCCCACACAAAGACAAACAATTTCAAGAGTTTTCATTATCGCTTCAGTGTATTATGCCTCTTCAATCCCCATCTTCGTGGCCTTGTAGAGTTGCTGCTTCTCATATTTTAGTTTCTCCTTTCCACCATTCCACGGTCCTTTGGTCCAAATCTTTTCCGAAGATTTGCAGACCTTTCTGAATGTTCCTATACGCAGGTTTTTGTAACCGTGCGCAATGGGTTGTTCTACCCTGACTATTTCCAAGTCATGGCTCGGTATTCTCTTCATATAGCTGGCTGCCACACTGGTTGGAGATGATGGCTAATAAGACGTTTTTAACCAAGCTGCATCTAAGCTTACAGCCATTCTGACTTCATCAGTAAAATTTGTGGGTAATACTGCATGTATGAATAATTTATCTGATATCAGAGACGCCCATGGTTGTCGCACAGAGGAACTCCATGTGCTACTTTGCAAAAAATTACCAGGTCACGCTGACAGCCCTGGGTACTCAATATAGAATATGGCTTTTCATTACCCTGTCTCGCTTACTCTTTCTCCCACTCTGAAAGCTTCAGCTTTAATGCAAACTTTTTTTTTGTCCGTGACTGATCTGCTACATCGAATCTGCAACTCTGGTTCCGTTTTATCCCGCCCCCAACACTTTATTCCAGTTTTTTAAACCTAACAGTAGCAGCTTTTTCAGTGTGCAGTGGAAAATTACTTTCTGTATTTGTAAATGCAAAACTTGATCAACATTTATTAAAAAATCCCTGATGACTTGCGACTGGAAAAATTATCTAACAATTGCATGGTTTTTTTAAGGATAGATTTTATTGGCTTTCCCTAGATCCATAGCAGGTTAAAAAGGCCTCAGTGGAAGGTACATGTCCTGTCTGCTAGAGAAACTTCTAGTCGTTTCCTATGAGAAAGCATTAGGCTGGGAAAAGGAAAAAGGGAAAGAAAGAAAACAGATAACAAAGGAAATATAAAATAAGATAAAAGATGAAAAAAGAAATAGAGAAAAGACAGAGATTAAATGGATACAAAAAATTAGAGACAAAAACTTTTAAAGCGAGAGAGAAATTGTAGCAAAGATAAATTACACTAGTCAACAAAATTTAACCTTTTTATTCGGTTCAGGAACCAAAGTGCTTGTTTAAAGCTTACTCTGACTCGCTGGTCACAAAGCTTAACTTGTTTAATCTTTAACACGTGAACTTTTTTGAAGTCTTAAGATCAATATTTTGGCTATTTAAGGTTGAAAAGTCACACGATATATTTTGCTAAGCAATCATAAGTATTATAATGGTATAGATATGTGTGGTGCATACAATGGCAAATATATATGTCGTGCCGAATAGGTAAAACCTGCTATTTTGATTCAAATAACAACGCTTTTCTTGCTTTTCTTGCCTGCTTGTTAATGCGAATATTTTATCAGGAAATTATGTAGCAGCACCACATTGCCTAAATGCATACAGATATGGTCATGAAGTTCACTTGTTGTTCAGACCAAACATCAGAATGGGGAAGAAATGGGAGCTAAGTGACTTTGACAGTGGGATGACTGATGATGCCATACAGGGTAGTTTGAACATCTCAAACTACTAATCTCCTGGGATTTTCATGCGCAACAGTCTCTAGAGTTTACAGTGAATGAAATGAAAAAGTAAAACATCCAGTGAGCGGCAGTTCTGTGGGCGAAAACGTCTTGATAATGAAAGAGGTCAGAGGAGAATGATCAGATTGGTTCAAGCTGACGGGAAAGTGAATGTAACTCAAGTAACCATGCACAAGAACATCTCTGAATGCACAAAACGTTAAACTTTGAAGTGGATGGGTTATTACAACTGAAGACCCCCACCGTGTTTCATTCCTGACGGCTAAGAATAAGAAATTGGGACTACACTGGAAACAGGATCACCAAAACAGGACAGTTGAAGACTGGAAAAAAGCTTTGCCTTATCTGACGAATCACGATTTCTGCTGCGACATGTAAATGGTAGGGTCAGGAGTTAGTGTAATCTTTGGAATGTGGTGGAATGGGAGATTCACTGCACGAATGTGCAGCCGTAATATAATGTCAACATAGACCAAGATCTCTAAGGAATGTTTGTAACGCATTCTTGAATCCACGCCATTAATATTTAGGCTGTTTTAGGGGCAAAGGGAGGCCCTACCCGGTACTGGGAAGGTGTATCTAATGAAGAGGCTACTGAGTGTACACATCCTATGAAGAGCAGAATTCCCAGATTTGGAGACAGTACAGAGATACTTAAGATTTTGTTGGGATTAACCCGAAGGGTTCGCCACCCAGGATAATCCAGAAAAAGTCAGTGCATCATCGAGGACTGCCTTAGGTTAGGTTAGGTAAGGCTCGTCAGGAAACAGGACAAGTGTTTCCTGACGCGGAGCTTAGATGATGACCCGTTGTTGGAGCTTTTGGTCATCTGACCGAGGCCTTCCGCTAGTTTACCGGTCCACCCCTTTAAAAATTATAGTCATAGTTATAACCATTTAGTGAGATTATTGAGAGGAGGACTGTCTTATTTTCATTATGGTCCTTCAATTTTGTCTCCCAGGATACGACCCACATCAGTCGACTAACACCCAGGTGCCTTCTTGCTTGTTAAGTGAACGGGGACAGTAGGTGTAAAGAAACATGCCCCAGTGTTTCCACCCGGCCGGGGATTGAACCACGGACACTCAGTATGTGAAGTAAAAGCGTTGCCTACCATGTCACGGGTATAAATTTAGCCAAACACTTAAATTAACAGGAACTACTAAGCTCCTCGAACTGTTATCGTTGAAACATGGGAAAGAAAGATGTCACTATTTACACCGGAAATTTTTTAGAGGGATTGGTCCCTTCTCGGCAATTAGAAATCATTCTCTATGAGAGCAAGAGTTTCGGCAAACGGTGTAAAATATGCCTAGCAAAAAGCTTAGGAACAATTACACTAAGAGATAATTCAATAAGTGTAGAGAAAACAAGAGTTTTCAACATCCTCTTGTTATACTGAAGGGAAATTCTTAACAGGTCCACAACTGTTTTCAAGAAGGACCTTTCTTTTTATGTCCCCAAAGTTAGTTAGTGAGCAACTGTGATGCCTTTGTTGGACTGCGTGCGACAAGCACCAAGAGGGTGTCTGATCAACCCATCAATCTGGAGGCCCGGTTTGGGATATAACAGATTAGACTTTGCCACGGAAAAAGCATTTTCCACACCAGAGAGCATATTTCATACCAGAGGTTCATATTTCAAACAGATGGTTCATATAACGTGATATATGTAGAAGTTAAGCGAAAAAGCCAGTTCATGCAAGGAGATTCGATGTGGGAGTTGGATATTGAAGGGCTAAAAGCATCACAAGTTCACTAACCAGAAATATAAACAAATTAAACTTCATTTAGTGTTTCACGAAGATTAATAAAGCTGCATTTGACAGACACGAACTTCGAGTGTACTGTACTCTCGAATACGGGAATTAAAGTAAACTTTAAATAAAGAACACTGAGACACGTACCTCTCAAAGTATATGCACAGAGATATTCACCTCTCGGTTTGCTCACACAGATGCAGGCTTTCAGTATTTATACACAAATATACAAACATCACGATGTGCAAAGATACATCTTTCGGTGTAAATATGCAAAGGCATACACATTTCCGTGCACATACAAATAAACATCTGTGTTTATACACTAATACATATTTTTTTGTATATATACATAATATCTCTATGTATATACCTCTAGCTATATACTCACATATTCAAACTTTTTACAATATATACACAGATAAATTCTTCAGTTGTACATACAGACGCACAACTTTTAATTATTTATAAACAAACATATATCTCTTATTGTACACTCCCAGAGATGTATACTTCTTGGTGTACACACACAATCATACCTGGAGTTGTATATACACGAACATGCATACATCGCGTATGTCTCATCTCTCTTTCCACATTGTTCTATTAATTCTAGTTGGGGCCGCTAGGGAGCTATACTACTATTACCTCTAGCTGGAGGCAGCTAGGGAGTTACACTGCTAGTGTCTCTAGCTGGAGGCAGCTAGGGAGTTATACTGCTAGTACCTCTAGCTGGAGGCAGCTAGGGAGTTACACTGCTAGTGTCTCTAGCTGGAGGCAGCTAGGGAGTTATACTGCTAGTACCTCTAGCTGGAGGCAGCTAGGGAGTTATACTGCTAGTACCTCTAGTTGGAGGCAGCTAGGGAGTTATACTGCTAGTGCCTCTAGCTGGAGGCAGCTAGGGAGTTATACTGCTAGTACCTCTAGCTGGAGGCAGCTAGGGAGTTATACTGCTAGTACCTCTAGCTGAAAGTTAAGACACATGTGCAACATCTGGATATCTTTATTGTAGTAGACGTTTCGCCATCCAGTGGCTTTATCAATACAGATTCTAGGACATAATAGGAAGACAGTAGAACTATATACAAAAGATGAGGTAATCAGTCCCTCGGCCTTGGAGTTAGTGTTCACAGCATCGTGGTGGAGGAGAGTCTGGAGCAAAGGCAAGAAGACTGGCGCTTTTTATAGGCGTCAGTGAATGGGACGGGCAGCAGACGAGGTCAGTCACTGGTAGGCGGGATTCCCCAGTGGAAGTAGGTCCTTCCCAAAGAGATGGGTTAGTTGCAGCAGCCGTGAAGAAGGTCTTGTAGATGTCCTCTGAACCAAGATTCCATGATGTTGCAGTGTCTGACAAGTTGTGCAAAGAAAGGTATAAAATACCGACAATATGAAAGTTAAGACACATGTGCAACATCTGGATATCTTTATTGTAGTAGACGTTTCGCCATCCAGTGGCTTTATCAATACAGATTCTAGGACATAATAGGAAGACAGTAGAACTATATACAAAAGATGAGGTAATCAGTCCCTCGGCCTTGGAGTTAGTGTTCACAGCATCGTGGTGGAGGAGAGTCTGGAGCAAAGGCAAGAAGACTGGCGCTTTTTATAGGCGTCAGTGAATGGGACGGGCAGCAGACGAGGTCAGTCACTGGTAGGCGGGATTCCCCAGTGGAAGTAGGTCCTTCCCAAAGAGATGGGTTAGTTGCAGCAGCCGTGAAGAAGGTCTTGTAGATGTCCTCTGAACCAAGATTCCATGATGTTGCAGTGTCTGACAAGTTGTGCAAAGAAAGGTATAAAATACCGACAATATGAAAGTTAAGACACATGTGCAACATCTGGATATCTTTATTGTAGTAGACGTTTCGCCATCCAGTGGCTTTATCAATACAGATTCTAGGACATAATAGGAAGACAGTAGAACTATATACAAAAGATGAGGTAATCAGTCCCTCGGCCTTGGAGTTAGTGTTCACAGCATCGTGGTGGAGGAGAGTCTGGAGCAAAGGCAAGAAGACTGGCGCTTTTTATAGGCGTCAGTGAATGGGACGGGCAGCAGACGAGGTCAGTCACTGGTAGGCGGGATTCCCCAGTGGAAGTAGGTCCTTCCCAAAGAGATGGGTTAGTTGCAGCAGCCGTGAAGAAGGTCTTGTAGATGTCCTCTGAACCAAGATTCCATGATGTTGCAGTGTCTGACAAGTTGTGCAAAGAAAGGTATAAAATACCGACAATATGAAAGTTCAGAGGACATCTACAAGACCTTCTTCACGGCTGCTGCAACTAACCCATCTCTTTGGGAAGGACCTACTTCCACTGGGGAATCCCGCCTACCAGTGACTGACCTCGTCTGCTGCCCGTCCCATTCACTGACGCCTATAAAAAGCGCCAGTCTTCTTGCCTTTGCTCCAGACTCTCCTCCACCACGATGCTGTGAACACTAACTCCAAGGCCGAGGGACTGATTACCTCATCTTTTGTATATAGTTCTACTGTCTTCCTATTATGTCCTAGAATCTGTATTGATAAAGCCACTGGATGGCGAAACGTCTACTACAATAAAGATATCCAGATGTTGCACATGTGTCTTAACTTTCATATTGTCGGTATTTTATACCTTTCTTTGCACAACTTGTCAGACACTGCAACATCATGGAATCTTGGTTCAGAGGACATCTACAAGACCTTCTTCACGGCTGCTGCAACTAACCCATCTCTTTGGGAAGGACCTACTTCCACTGGGGAATCCCGCCTACCAGTGACTGACCTCGTCTGCTGCCCGTCCCATTCACTGACGCCTATAAAAAGCGCCAGTCTTCTTGCCTTTGCTCCAGACTCTCCTCCACCACGATGCTGTGAACACTAACTCCAAGGCCGAGGGACTGATTACCTCATCTTTTGTATATAGTTCTACTGTCTTCCTATTATGTCCTAGAATCTGTATTGATAAAGCCACTGGATGGCGAAACGTCTACTACAATAAAGATATCCAGATGTTGCACATGTGTCTTAACTTTCATATTGTCGGTATTTTATACCTTTCTTTGCACAACTTGTCAGACACTGCAACATCATGGAATCTTGGTTCAGAGGACATCTACAAGACCTTCTTCACGGCTGCTGCAACTAACCCATCTCTTTGGGAAGGACCTACTTCCACTGGGGAATCCCGCCTACCAGTGACTGACCTCGTCTGCTGCCCGTCCCATTCACTGACGCCTATAAAAAGCGCCAGTCTTCTTGCCTTTGCTCCAGACTCTCCTCCACCACGATGCTGTGAACACTAACTCCAAGGCCGAGGGACTGATTACCTCATCTTTTGTATATAGTTCTACTGTCTTCCTATTATGTCCTAGAATCTGTATTGATAAAGCCACTGGATGGCGAAACGTCTACTACAATAAAGATATCCAGATGTTGCACATGTGTCTTAACTTTCATATTGTCGGTATTTTATACCTTTCTTTGCACAGTACCTCTAGCTGGAGGCAGCTAGGGAGTTATACTGCTAGTACCTCTAGCTGGGGGCAGCTAGGGAGTTATACTGCTAGTACCTCTAGCTGGGGGCAGCTAGGGAGTTATACTGCTAGTACCTCTAGCTGGAGGCATCTAGGGAGTTATACTGCTAGTACCTCTAGCTGGGGGCAGCTTTCTAGCTATACGAGTACAGTATTTACTACAATTATCTACTTCAGTGAATCAGCATCCCTCTCTCCTGGCTCCAGAGAATCGAAGTACACCCTACCCCTCATAGCTAATATAGAGATAATGATCAATTGGTTTATCAAGTACAAAGCTACTATGAATGTGATGACCAACTGGTTCATCAAGTACAAAGCTATTATAGAGATGATGCCCAGCTGGTTCATCGAGTACAAAGGTACTATAGTGGGGATACCAACCGGTTTATCAAGTGCATCAATAAGGTACTATGGTTCCTCAGGTACAAAGCTACTATAGGGTGGCAAACCAACTGGTTCATCATGGATAAATACATTGTTCCTTGGTGCAGTGTGGTAAGGCAATTTTATCACCCACGGTGAATGAATGAATCCACACATATTCACTTGGCAACATGGCCGTGTTTATTCACATACTCTTTTTTAGGACACCTAATCTTCAATATTTTTGTTGACGTCTCTTAAAAAATCACCAATTTTTATTTTGTATTTGATGCAAACTTCTTATATAGTTTAAATATCATTTTTAGGGGATACTTATTTATATCATTTATATATATATATATATATATATATATATATATATATATATATATATATATATATATATATATATATATATATAATATTTTGTTTATAGCAGCTATCTGATCTGAAATTTCAGAAATAACATTGAAGGAAATGGGTTATTCAGTGCTATCGTAATCAAGCTGCAGTTATCGTACCAATTTGCATTACCAACACTAATGGCGAGACATGGGTAAATCTCCTTGTATCTGTAAGTAAAATGTATATATACAGAGAGAGCTTTCGTTGTGACGATGTTTCACAATGACTCGATAAAGCTTCACACGAAGCAGCAAAATTCACAATAAAAGTTAAATTTGCATATATGTCTTTTGGTCCACTTAGCCGGCATCTTGCCCTGATATTGAGATACACTGTGTTGTTTGTAACGGCTTGTCAAAGCTCCTGGAGAGCGAAACGTTGCCACAATAAAATGTAGCATTAGTTGTACATGTGTCCTTTTTACCAACAGTAAAGGATGTCACCTCCCTGACCCCTCCTCCCTGACGTCACCTCTTACCACACCCCTTCACCTTTCCCTTTACCCCACCTTTGACCTTTCCTGTGACCTCTCTCGAGCTTGACCTCAGGGTGCTCGTTTGCCTTGTAGAGCGGCGTAGTTTTTTCATAAACATGATAAAGTTCACCCATGGACGAAACGTTGTAGCAGCAATAAATGTTTCCGTTCATCACGATGTCGTTTTTTTTTTTACCTTAAAATATACAAGCGAGATATTTTTGACCTCTAACCACTCAACAGTATTCTGTCGGAAATATCCCAGATTAAGAAACACACGCGCTGTACTACATAACAAAGGCACTGTTCATTTGAGCCACTGCTTCCCTCATTCGTAATACAGTTTTTTTGAGGATGGTTGCCAATGTTTCGCAATTAAATGACCTAAAAGAGCAGGTCGAACAAAATATACCCCGTAAAGTTTAGCTGTGAGGGGAGGGAAAGAGAGGCTATGAAGCTCGGTGAGCATACACAGTATCATCCCAGAGTCAATAGTGCATCAGCTCGCTGATGTTGCATTAAGTATTCAGAGTGAAATGACTTGATATAACACAATCCTCTTCTGAAGAGCTTAATGAGTTAGCCAAAGACGATCTTCCTGTTTGAGATTCTTAAGAAGCAGACCGAGTCTTTCACGTGTAACTGACAGTAGGTTATCAAGACCAAGTCATAATATCGCTCTCGTTACCATTACATTGTGTGTGCTTAATCTAACAAGACGGGACTGTTCAAGATAGCCGAGCCAGTGGTTAAAAAAATTATAAAGTACATTTCTGTGACTTATAAGAATAAATCAAGGATATTACATTAAACTTTTGACTGCCAAAAAAATATTCCTTAGTGTTAAATTAATATCAAAATAAATGAATTATAATAAAATACTGATATTTTTTTTTGCACATTGGTAAGGTAAAACGAGAAGGTAGAACAAACAAGTACACTATGAGGTTGAAAAATTACCGAATTTAATTCAGTTAGATGATACTGATCGAATCATTTATAATTAAATGGTGAGGTTAAGAGAAATTATTGAATGTAAAATAGTTAAATTTTTTCTAGATCATTAATTGTGCAAGAATTGTGAGCTCCAGTGCCATGTGGCACTACACTGCTGAGTGTCATCCCAGTGCCATGTGGCACTACACTGCTAAGTGTCATCCCAGTGCCATGTGACACTACACTGCTGAGTGTCATCCCAGTGCCATGTGACACTACACTGCTGAGTGTCATCCCAGTGCCATGTGACACTACACTGCTGAGTGTCATCCCAGTGCCATGTGACACTACACTGCTGAGTGTCATCCCAGTGCCATGTGACACTACACTGCTGTCATCCCAGTGCCACGTGACACTACACTGCTGAGTGTCATGCCAGTATCATGTCACACCATACTGCTGAGTGTCATCCTAGTATCATGTGACACTACACTGCTGAGTGTCATCCCAGTGCCATGTGACACTACACTGTCATCCCAGTGCCATGTGACACTACACTGCTGAGTGTCATCCCAGTGCCATGTGACACTACACTGCTGAGTGTCATCCCAGTATCATGTGACACTACACTGCTGAGTGTCATCCCAGCATTATGTGACACCATACTGCTGAGTGTCATCCCAGTATCATGTGACACCATACTGCTGAGAGTCATCCCAGTATCATGTGACACTACACTGCTGAGTGTCATCCCAGCATTATGTGACACCATACTGCTGAGTGTCATCCCAGTATCATGTGACACCATACTGAGTGTCATCCCAGTATCATGTGACACTACACTGCTGAGTGTCATCCCAGTATCATGTGACACCATACTGAGTGTCATCCCAGTATCATGTGACACTACACTGCTGAGAGTCATCCCAGTATCATGTGACACCATACTGCTGAGTGTCATCCCAGTATCATGTGACACTACACTGCTGAGTGTCATCCCAGTATCATGTGACACTACACTGCTGAGTGTCATCCCAGTATCATGTGACACTACACTGCTGAGTGTCATCCCAGTATCATGTGACACTACACTGCTGAGAGTCATCCCAGTATCATGTGACACCATACTGCTGAGTGTCAACCCAGTATCATGTGACACTACACTGCTGAGTGTCATCCCAGTATCATGTGACACCATACTGCTGAGTGTCATCCCAGTATAATGTGACACCATACTGCTGAGTGTCATACCAGTATCATGTGACACTACACTGCTGAGTGTCATCCCAGTATTACGTGACACTACACTGCTGTCATCCCAGTATCATGTGACACTACACTGCTGAATGTCATCCCAGTATCATGTGACACTACACTGCTGTCATCCCAGTATCATGTGACACTACACTGCTGAGTGTAATCCCAGTATCATGTGACACTACACTGCTGAGTGTCATCCAAGTATCATGTGACACTACACTGCTGAGTGTCATTCCAGTATCATGTGACACTACACTGCTGAGAGCCATTCCAGTATCATGTGACACTACACTGCGGAGTGTCATTCCAGTATCATGTGACACTACACTGCTGAGTGTCATCCCAGTATCATGTGACACTACACTGCTGAGTGTCATCCAAGTATCATGTGACACTACACTGCTGAGTGTCATCCCAGTATCATGTGACACTACACTGCGGAGTGTCATTCCAGTATCATGTGACACTACACTGCTGAGAGCCATTCCAGTATCATGTGACACTACACTGCTGAGTGTCATCCCAGTATCATGTGACACTACACTGCTGAGTGTCATCCAAGTATCATGTGACACTACACTGCTGAGTGTCATCCCAGTATCATGTGACACTACACTGCGGAGTGTCATTCCAGTATCATGTGACACTACACTGCTGAGAGCCATTCCAGTATCATGTGACACTACACTGCTGAGTGTCATCCCAGTATCATGTGACACTACACTGCTGAGTGTCATCCCAGTATCATGTGACACTATACTGTTGAGTGTCATCCCAGTATCATGTGACACTACACTGCTGTCATCCCAGTATCATGTGACACTACACTGCTGTCATCCCAGTATCATGTGACACTACACTGCAGTCATCCCAGTATCATGTGACACTGCACTGCTGTCATCCCAGTATCATGTGACACTACACTGCAGTCATCCCAGTATCATGTGACACTGCACTGCAGTCATCCCAGTATCATGTGACACTACACTGTTGAGTGTCAACCCAGTATCATGTGACACTACACTGCTGAGTGTAATCCCAGTATCATGTGACACTACACTGCTGAGTGTCATCCAAGTATCATGTGACACTACACTGCTGAGTGTCATCCCAGTATCATGTGACACTACACTGCTGAGTGCCATTCCAGTATCATGTGACACTACACTGCTGAGTGTCATCCCAGTATCATGTGACACTACACTGCTGAGTGTCTTCCCAGTATCATGTGACACTACACTGCTGAGTGTCATCCCAGTATCATGTGACACTATACTATTGAGTGTCATCCCAGTATCATGTGACACTAGACTGCTGTCATCCCAGTATCATGTGACACTACACTGCTGTCATCCCAGTATCATGTGACACTACACTGCTGAGTGTCATCCCAGTATCATGTGACACTGCACTGCTGAGTGTCATCCCAGTATCATGTGACACCATACTGTTGAGTGTCATCCCAGTATCATGTGACACCATACTGCCGAGTGTCATCCCAGCATCATGTGACACGATACTGCTGAGTGTCATCCCAGTATTATGTGACACTACACTGCTGAGTGTCATCCCAGTATCATGTGACACTACACTGCTGAGTGTCATCCAAGTATCATGTGACACTACACTGCTGAGTGTCATCCCAGTATCATGTGACACTACACTGCTGAGTGCCATTCCAGTATCATGTGACACTACACTGCTGAGTGTCATCCCAGTATCATGTGACACTACACTGCTGAGTGTCTTCCCAGTATCATGTGACACTACACTGCTGAGTGTCATCCCAGTATCATGTGACACTATACTATTGAGTGTCATCCCAGTATCATGTGACACTATACTATTGAGTGTCATCCCAGTATCATGTGACACTAGACTGCTGTCATCCCAGTATCATGTGACACTACACTGCTGTCATCCCAGTATCATGTGACACTACACTGCTGAGTGTCATCCCAGTATCATGTGACACTGCACTGCTGAGTGTCATCCCAGTATCATGTGACACCATACTGTTGAGTGTCATCCCAGTATCATGTGACACCATACTGCCGAGTGTCATCCCAGCATCATGTGACACGATACTGCTGAGTGTCATCCCAGTATTATGTGACACTACACTGCTGAGTGTCATCCCAGTATCATGTGACACCATACTGCTGAGTGTCATCCCAGTATCATGTGACACTACACTGCTGAGTGTCATCCCAGTATGTGACACTACACTGCTGAGTGTCAACCCAGTATGTGACACTACACTGCTGAGTGTCATTCCAGTGACATGTGGCACTACACTGCTGAGTGTCATCCCAGTGGCATGTGACTCTACACTGCTGAGTGTCATCCCAGTGTCAAGTGACACTACACTGCTGAGTGTCATCCCAGTGACATGTGACACTACACTGTTGAGTGTCATCTCAGTGACATGTGACACTACACTGCTGAGTGTCATCCCAGTGACATGTGACACTACACTGCTGAGTGTCATCCCAGTGACATGTGACACTACACTGTCATCCTTTCAGTTTCATGTGACACTACACTGAGTGTCATCTCAGTGTCATGTGACACTACACTGCTGAGTGTCATCCCAGTGTCATGTGACACTACACTGCTGAGTGTCATCTCAGTGACATGAGGCACTACACTGCTGTCATCGCAGTGACATGTGGCACTACACTGCTGAGTGTCATCCCAGTGACATGTGACACTACACTGCTGAGTGTCATCCCAGAGACATGTGGCACTACACTGTCGTCCTTTCAGTGTCATGTGACACTACACTACTGTCATCCCAGTGTCATGTGACACTATACTGCTGAGTGTCATCTCAGTGACATGAGGCACTACACTGCTGTCATCGCAGTGACATGTGGCACTACACTGCTGAGTGTCATGCCAGTGACATGTGACACTACACTGCTGAGTGTCATCCCAGTGACATGTGGCACTACACTGCTGAGTCATCCCAGTGGCATGTGACACTACACTGCTGAGTGTCATCCGAGTGTCATGTGACACTACACTGCTGAGTGTCATCCCAGTGACATGTGACACTACACTGCTGAGTGTCATCCCAGTGACATGTGACACTACACTGCTGAGTGTCATCCCAGTAACATGTGGCACTACACTGCTGAGTGTCATTCCAGTGACATGTGGCACTACACTGCTGAGTGACATCCCAGTGTCAAGTGACACTACACTGCTGAGTGTCATCCCAGTGACATGTGACACTACACTGCTGAGTGTCATCCCAGTGACATGTGGCACTACACTGCTGAGTGTCATCCCAGTGACATGTGGTACTACACTGCTGAGTGTCATCCCAGTGACATGTGACACTACACTGTTGAGTGTCATCTCAGTGACATGTGACACTACACTGCTGAGTGTCATCCCAGTGACATGTGACACTACACTGCTGAGTGTCATCCCAGTGACATGTGGCACTACACTGTCGTCCTTTCGGTATCATGTGACACTACACTACTGAGTGTCATCTCAGTGTCATGTGACACTACACTGCTGAGTGTTATCCCAGTGTCATGTGACACTACACTGCTGAGTGTCATCTCAGTGACATGAGGCACTACACTGCTGTCATAGCAGTGACATGTGGCACTACTCTACTGAGTGTCATGCCAGTGACATGTGACACTATACTGCTGAGTGTCATCCCAGTGACATGTGGCACTATACTGCTGAGTGTCATCCCAGTGACATGTGACACTACACCGCTGAGTGTCATCCCAGTGACATGTGGCACTACACTGCTGAGTCATCCCAGTGGCATGTGACACTACACTGCTGAGTGTCATCCGAGTGTCATGTGACACTACACTGCTGAGTGTCATCCAAGTGACATGTGACACTACACTGCTGAGTGTCATCCCAGTGACATGTGACACTACACTGCTGAGTGTCATCCCGGTGACATGTGACACTACACTGCTGAGTGTCATCCCAGTGACATGTGTCACTACACTGCTGAGTTTCATCCGAGTGTCATGTGACACTACACTGCTGAGTGTCATCCCAGTGACATGTGACACTACACTGCTGAGTGTCATCCCAGTGACATGTGACACTACACTGCTGAGTGTCATCCCAGTGTCATGTGACACTACACTGCTGGGTGTCATACCAGTGTCATGTGACACTACACTGCTGAGTGTCATCCCAGTGTCATGTGACACTACACTGCTGGGTGTCATACCAGTGTCATGTGACACTACACTGCTGAGTGTCATCCCAGTATCTGTCTTGTATACTACTGTGTTTATTGTTAGTCACTGTTGAATGATCCGTCAAACATAATAATAATGTATTTATTTAGATCAAAAAATATACTCACAAAGTGTGAATATAAGGCAACACACAAGAAGTTATTACTTCGTTTTGCCCCACGATAAATTTTTAGCTATTTTCAAGTCTGGTTTTGGTACACAAAAGTCAGAAAATTTTAGCCTTCATTTATTTCTCCCCCCCTTGCCCCCCCCCCCACCCAAAAAAAAAAAAGAATACACTCCAAGTATACTTCTGAGTTTTATAGTTTCTGATCGAATCACCAGCTGAAGAAGATTCTCGAGTAGAGAATTTTCTACCTTAATCGTGACTTTTGCACCTAGCCCTTATACACCTCATTTACAGACTTGACAAGCATTTACAATGAACATCAACATTGGATTTCTCATGTTTAGAGAGCTGGTTACTGTATTTCTCAATTTACAACCAGGCGTCTTTGAAATAATTGATTACTAAACACGTGTCAAACACCTACATATCTATTTTGAAGATGTTTTATAACTAGTGGCTGTGTCACTTCATTACAGACCTTATTAATCGTAGACAGTAAAACGTGAGTTAATCAGTCCTACAGCCTCGATGTTGAAATTGGAAGTTATTTAGCACGAGAATCTAGTCATCCAGCAACGGAGAATTGCTTATTACTGGAAGGCTTCATAAAGCTTTACACTGAAGAAAAAGCCTGTGTAAGAGTAGTGGAAATAAAGCCACAGTAACCGGGGTCTATTTTTAAAGCTCTATACTTAGTTCTGCACTTGTCCTTTTTCTGCAGTAAGTGAAAACTCGGATTACACCAGCATTTCGATTTCAGGTAATGATTCGCTTGGTAAAAATTAAACTTGGTGGTAGATGTAATATTGTTGGTAAAATTACCGACAATATGTTAGGTAAACGTAAATAATACGACATTTTATTGTGGCAACGTTTCGCTCTCCAGGAGCTTTGACAAGCCGTTAACGGCTTGACAAAGCTTCTGGAGAGCGAAACGTGTCCTCTTACCTAACATAGGTGGTAGATGCTTATAGGGTTATGTGAGAATCGAAAGGTTAAACTTTGATACCACCTTGTATCATTAAGTTTTAGTCAATTTTAACGTTCGTCGAATTAAGTTATTCAGGTTAGGTTAGAATACACTGTCTTTTATCAACAAAAATTATCCAGTTTAAAATAACACAACGGCATTAAATGAAATATAAGATAAATACGATAAAAACTCTCGACGCTCGGACAGAAAAATTGGGATCATATATTAACGGTTTACAAAAAACAAGAAGTAGGTGAATAAGACGCATGTAACTCTTTGGTATCTTTATTGTGGGGATAAAAATATGATACACGTGATACAGCAACATTTTGGAATCTTGGTACCGAGAATTCTTTCACAACTCTACCCTTGACTGGCTTCCACTAGTTGGCTCGCTCACCACTGACGTAGTCTTCACCTCTTCTGCCCTCAGTATATAAGTCTCCATCCAAATGTATCTACTTCAGTTACCCAAAGACTGTTGGACTGAACACCTCCTCTCTAGGTTGAGGGACTAGTCACCTCAGGCTAATTCTCCACTTCTTTCACGGCCTCCAACTGATTCATTCATCTAGGCTGAGGGAATGATCACTTCAGACTACTACTGCACTTCTACTGTCACCAATATTATTCTTTGAATTGGATTGATAAAGCCACTGGCTGGCGAAACGTCTCCACAATATAAATTATTATTATTATTATAATCTTGGGGGAGCGCTAAACTCGTAGGATTATATAGTGCACGTAGGGAGGGGTAGGGGATCTCCAAAATATAAACTCAAGAAAACTGGGACCCATCGAGCGCAGTAAAAGATACGTGAGATTACTGTTTATGGCTCGTTATACCATCACCTATGGAAAAAAACAGACACGAATGCAGTATAATGCGATCATTATTGACTAGGTTTTGCCCACATAGTGGGCTTTATCAAGACACAAACAGATCTGCCTGAGTAAAGAGTAATTGAATACATATATAGGGAATATAATGACGTAAAGGTCAGGTATTTTATACAATTTATCTCCATACAATCATCTGTTTGCCTGTTATAGTAACAGATATATCATGTCTGTTATAAAACTGACGGTCTACGTATTAAACAGACGTTCATCAGGGCTATATTTAAAAACTCTTAAATTATACAAATGTTTTCTGCATTGCCGATGTGGGAAAGTACATCAATCTTTTCATAAATATTTGCTGGAAAAAAACTCTAATAAAACCGCACTTAAAACTTTAGCGCCATGTTAGGAAACAGCTGGAACTTCTGAAGTGAACATTCATCGGTATGTTGCCTTGATGGTACCGTCCGTCTTCGTTACTAGGATAAGCTATCAATGGTACCGCCTATCCTCATTACCAAGATAACCTCCCAGTGCTTTCATGGTACAGTTTATTCTCATTTCCAGGATAAGTAGCCTATCATGTGATGTATCATGTATACTTATTGGCCAGGATAAGTTGCCAATGATTTGACGATACCATCTATCCTCATTACCATAGATAAGATGTCAGTGGTTTGTTTGTACCATCTATCCTCATTACTAGGATGGTACTATTTGGAATACCAAGAGAGAAAAAACTCAAAACCAGACGAAATAATTTACTGTAACAACGTTTCGCACGAGGAAAGCTTTATCGTGTTAATTAATATTGATTCCCTTGAGCGAAACGTCACAAGACAGCTTCCTATTGAGCGAATCGTCGCTCAATAGGCATATGCTGTTTTATGCATCTTTCCATCTACTTGTTAGATCGGTGCCAAACTAGTACCATCAACTAGTACCTTGGTGGTACCAACCCTACATACCAGCAGTACAAGTAACCTGGACCTTGATGGAACCATCCCTCAATACTACCAGTACAAGCAACCAGTACCTTGATGGTACTGACCATCCTTCCTACCAGTATAGGCAACCAGTACCTTGATGACTCTTCAAGGTGGTGTACATTACATTTCCTTGTTGAGACGAGTCAGTATTGGTTCTTTCCTCAGGTTGAACCATATCTTCAACCTCAGTTTGTGCCGTGAATCCAGGTGTGTAACCACGCCATAGTGGGTTCTGTGCTCCCCGTAAGACTTTACCTTGAATCTGAAAGGTGGGTTGAGCTGGTTTCCCTGCTCCTTGGACGGACGTCGCGTCTTACTGTTGTCCACATAGATCCAGCCTTCTGTGTCATCTGATGATGACACGGAGTGATCACGCAACTTCTTCGCTAGGATTGTGCCCCACATTTCCAAATCCGAGTCCTCCGTCATGTCCCTGGAACATCGTGACCTCTTCCTTTCGGCAGACGCCATATGTCTGTCTCGTACTGTGTCTCCTGTGTGTAAAGTGTCTGGAGTGCCTGTGTTACAAGTACGACAAAGCACCTGGCACTTCACTTAAACGTACAATCTATAATAAAATGGATACATTGCTTTTCATATCACAGAAGATAGCAAAAGTTACCAAGTCAATTTCCACTTGGTTTCGATTCTAACTTAACTAAATTGACCATATAATATATTTACTTTACCTGCTTGCGTCTTCATCTCGTATTAAACATTACTTAAACTAAGTGTTTATCATGACTAATCAATCTAAAATTAGTCGCAAAACTAATCAATCGAAAATTAGTCGCAAAACTAATCAATCGAAAATGAGTCGCAAAACTAATCAATCGAAAATGAGTCGCAAAACTAATCAATCGAAAATGAGTCGCAAAACTAATCAATCGAAAATGAGTCGCAAAACTCATAAAAATCCATTGAAAGATAAAAAGATGATAATTTCTTGTAGTGTTATGGATGCTCTACTTGAGCATGCCCAAGTGTAGGAACTGGGGTAAGGGGTGTACGGCTCATGTCATCTTCTCAAACTGAGTGGTAAACCAGACTTGGTGGTGAAAACCTTTGTGAATAAATTTCACGAACCACCAAACCCCGTTATGATGCAGGAGTGCTGCGTGCTGGCACAACTGGCTGGAGTGCACGGTGTGCAGCGCTTGTTAGGCATCTGTCCTGAAAGGCAACGAATAGTAACCCTGTATGCTGGGACAACTTTAATGGACTACTACTAATATATGACAAGAACAAATTGTACTCTACATGATAGACGGGAAACATTGCGCAGTATAATGCTAAGTGTACACACCACTGTTGAGGATATCATTGGTAGGGGTTACGCTCATAACGATATTAAAGGGAATAACATCTGCATAGACTAAACCAGTGGACACATAACTTTAATAGATTTTGGTTTGGCCACGAAATTAGGAGAATCTTTGAAAGAGGCAAAATTTACTGAGACACATTTCTGGTATGCTCCTGAGGTACGCTAGCGTAAGCCATGCTCTGAGGCGAGTGAGGTGTTCAGCCTAGGAGCACTTTGGAAAATTTTCCCAAAAGATCTATTTAGTAAAAAAGTGTAAGAGTGGATCAAGGCATCCCAGTTGGAGGATACACTGCTTAGGCCTACAAACCTAGATCTAATATTGATTCTCAAACATGAAATAAATAGGTTAGAAAATTATATGAATCAGGAACTGCCAGTGCCAACGTAAAAGTAGCCCATAATCATGTATTCCCCTTCACTTACCCCACCACCACCCTCATCTCCAGAGAGAAACAAGACCATGTCTCCTATTGTCACATCATATGAGCAGAGGAAGAGGAAATTGATATCTTCGTCAGTTTCCCCTATTCATTCATGCTAACCTTCGAAATCAAGGGCAGTAGAATGGTGGACCAAGGAAATGTCCCCAAGTAATAAACGTGTGCGGCTACTTACTCTTAGTCCTTCAGCACAACAGCGAGGAATGGAAAGGCTTTTATCTTCTCAATCATCGCCACCAAAAGCTAAGAAGCTTTTCAAGAAGTACTAGACCGCTTTTATGAAATGTCAGTCTTCATTGTCGCTATCATCTTCGTCGTCATCGTCTGCAGAAGAGGAGTACGATTCTTCATTTACATCATATACGCCACCACCACCACCCTCATCCCCAGAGGGAAACAAGAAGACCATGTCTTCTATTGTCACATCACATTAGCAGAAGAGGAGGAAATTGATATCTTCGTCAGTTTCCCCTATTCATTCACGCTAATCTTCGACGACAAAGGCAATGAAGTGGTGGACCAAGTAAATGCCCGCAAATAATGAAAGTGTGCGGCTACATACTCTTAGTCCTTCAACACAACGGCGAGGGATGAAAAGGCGTTTGTCTTCTCCATCATCGCCACCAAAAGCTAAGAAGCTTTTCGAAAAGCACTAGAACGTTTTTATGAAATAAAAATCTTCATTGTCGCTATCATCTTTGTCGTCATCGTCTGTAGAAGAGGAGTACAATTCTTCATATGCACCATCACAAGAGCGCGGTTTGAAGACTCGATTTTAGTTAATGTCATCGCTATCATTATCATCGTCATCATCATCATCATCATCATCATCATCATCGTCTGTGGAAGAGGAGTACGAGTCTTCATAATCACCATCATAGGAGCGCTTGTAAGAGAGCAGCAGTGAGTGAGGTGTAGGTGGATCAAAGAATTTGTTGGTGATTCAGCTACTTTGGTTCTAGTCGGGCGGAGCCGGTGGTGGCAAGAAAAAAGTGATTTTATATTTTTGTCGTCTATGTATTATTATTATTATAATTACTATGTTCATGGAGAAAGGCTCAACACGTAGGGTTCATACAGCACCTGGAAAGCTGAAAATTATCAGGCTTGAGCTAAGGAAGACGCTGACCCTAATTTTTTAAATCAAGCTTGGACTGTAAGGGTTCGGGTGCCTGGACGGCGATGATTGAACATTAGACCTGTCTAAGGGTCATACAGAGGACTGTGGTTCAAGCTTGCACCAGTTCTTCTCAAATCAATGGGTTTCGAACCTCATGTAAGATATAACAAGAAGTGTTTTGGTAGTTTCGCTATCCCGAATGTGCATCATCCCGTATCTTCGTGAGACAGGTAGCTGGTAAAGTTGCTTTGAATTACAACCAAAAACTTGTAAATATAGCTGGCGCTGAGTTTGAAGTTAGACCTGTGCTGGAAGTGAGAAGACTTTATTCACTTGCGTGTAAAATATTGAATGTTTTTCCCGAAATGGCCGAGTGTTAACTTTCACAACACCAAAAATTATTGTTAGGTAAGACACATATGCAACAGTTAGTCAGTCCCTCGGCCTGGAGAAGTTCAGTTCCATAGTCAGATAGTTCCTGACTATGGAACTGAACTTCTCCAGGCCGAGGGACTGACAACCTCAAATTCTACGACTACAAGGGTGATGGACTGATTACATCGTCTCTACCGTTCCTGCCTACTTTCTGTATTCGACTGAAGAAGCCTACTGTGTAGGCGAAACGTTTCGGAATAAAGTTGTCTAACTGTTGCATATGTGTCTTACCTAACAACCTGTCGGTATTGTATACCATTTTGATGTTCACCAAAAATTATGTCAGTACAGGCAGCCAGTACCTTGATGGTTCTGGTCATCCTTCCTACTGGTACAAGCAACCAGCACCTTGATGGTTCTGATTATCCTTCCTACCAGTACAAGCAACCAGTACGTTGATGGAACTGATCATCCTTCCTACCAGTTACAGGCAACCAGTACCTTGATGGTATTGATCATCCTTCCCACCAGTACAAGCAACCAGTACCTTGACAAATTAGACACAAGTGCAACACTTGGGAATGTTTAATGAGGAAACGTTTCGCCACACAGTGGTTTCATCAGTCCATACCAAGGAGAATGGTGAAGAGAAGGAGGACTTTGAGGTAATCCGTCCCTCAGCCTTGAGTCGATGTAATCAGTGCATCAGTCTTGAAAAGACTTCAGCGTATGTGCGATGAAGTGGCTTATATACTGTTGCTAAGTGAGGTGCAGCAGTCGTAGGTGGTATCACGTTTGACAAATCCAAACGTGGAAGTAGGCCATGCCTAAAGGTTAGGCAAGTGAAGAATTCCTTTACGCATGGCCTATTTCCACGTTTGGATTTGTGAAATGTGACACCACCTACGACTGCTGCACCTCTCCTGCCTACAGCATATAAGCCACTTCTTCGCACATATGCTGAATTCTTTTCAAGATTGATGGACTAATTATATCGACTCAAGGTTGTGGGACGGATTACCTTAAAGTCCTCCTCTTCACCATTCTCCTTTGTATGGACTGATGAAGCCACTGTGTGGCGGAACGTTTCCTCATTAAAGATTCCCAAGTGTTGCACTTGTGTCTAATTTATCAACATGTCGGTTCTCTGAACCATTTATCTGTATAACCAGTACATTGATGGTACTGACCATCCTACCAGTACAAGCAACCACCGCCTTGATGGTACTGACCATCCTTCCTACCAGTACTAGCAACCAGTACCAGGACACAAGTGTAACTAATGTGGAATTTTATTGTGGCAACGTTTCGCTCTCCAGGAGCTTTGTCAAGCCGTTACAAGCAATACATGGACACAGAGGGTATATATAGGCTTAGAGTGAGGTGTAATACTAGTGGCGGTAGTAGTAATATTAGTTGTAGTAGTAGTAGTAATATTAGTTGTAGTAGTAGTAGTGATACAATAAGCTAGAACAAACAACATGCACATGAGTAAAAGGTTACATAAGCTGTATGTATGCATGTATAATGTTCTGGCTCCCGAAGGAGAATTGATTCTTCACTGTTGCAGCAAATGCTGCTCAAGCACTGTTCTGGACAGTTCATCTAGTACGTCTCATAAGGGACTGTGATTTATGTACTGAGGTTACTCCATCTCAGCTATTTCCTGGGCTGGGGACTGGGCTCTGTCCGCTCTGAGAATCTGCAGAATCATGGCATCCACCCTCTCCTCCTCGGTCAGTATGCTCACCCTCAGGAGTGTGCTGACCATCTGCCGGAACATGTTCTGTTGTTCCGTGGAGATGATTGTGTTGCAAATAATATCCGTGAA
This sequence comes from Cherax quadricarinatus, assembly GCF_038502225.1. NCBI lineage: Eukaryota > Metazoa > Arthropoda > Malacostraca > Decapoda > Parastacidae > Cherax > Cherax quadricarinatus. The sequence goes on from NC_091349.1 coordinate 15,891,556, forward strand.
TGTCTTGATGAGTGTTAAGAGTTCCTCCCTGTTTAGAGCCTGCGTCGTCGGTGGGTTCGAGGCAGTGGATATTATCTGGGCTGTTGTGATCTGTGGGCACTGCCGAGGGTTGTATTTCTTCACTGTGCACACCGTGGCCTGTTGCCGTGTGCCAGGTTGGGTAGCCGGTATCTGTTATGCAGGCATAGCCCGCATAGTGGCTGTGCCGGGTAAGGAGTGCCTGTGTTGTCGTGTTATGGCCGGTGGGGGGTCGTGTAGTGCCGTCTGCTGATTGCGTTGTCCAGACGTTTCTTGTTGGCGCCGCTTGTTCCATATGTTTTTCTTTCTTCGTTGAGGTAGGTGGGCAGGAGGTTCCTGTCCATGATGCCTGCTTGAGTCTTCGAGGTTCGGAAATTCCTCGGCACTGAGTTGGATGGCCTGATTGAGAGAGATGGCTTGATGAGGATTGTCTGCACCCATCGTCTACTGAGAGTGATGCTTTGCCGTAGCTTACTGCCTCGTTGTTGGCGTCTTCCAGGTCTCATGAATTCTAGCAAGTCCCTCAGGGCGACGAGGGTTCCAGGCACGGTATTTCTGCCTGCAGTTCGGGCAACGAGATGCAGTCCTCGGTAGGGTGGCGCTAGCTACATACACCATAGATTACTCTGTTCGGACAGAGTGCCCCCAAGTGTCCATAACGTTTGTTACTTGTTGAATATCCGTGGATATTCCACAAGTAACAAACTGACAAAAAAAAAATCCCTTATCTTCATACACGCAAATAAGTGGCCAATATAATTTATAATTAACTCTGAGGCATACTTCCAAAATCAACAGGAAACTCACCCACCTTTGATTTACATCTGAGCATCCGCCTTGTTTACTTAAATACAAAATGTAAATAGTTGCTAATTACATGCCAATGTTCATGGCAAAATTATGAGGACATGAAGCAATACCTTGATGGTACCAACTATCCATACCACCAGTACGAGCAGCCAGTCCCTTGACGGTGCCGACCATCCATACTCCCAGTACGAGCAGCCAGTCCCTTGACGGTGCCAACCATCCATACCACCAGTACGAGCAGCCAGTTCCTTGACGGTGCCAACCATCCATACTACCAGTACGAGCAGCCAGTCCCTTGACGGTGCCGACCATCCATACCACCAGTACGAGCAGCCAGTTCCTTGACGGTGCCAACCATCCATACTACCAGTACGAGCAACCAGTCCCTTGACGGTGCCAACTATCCATATTACCAGTACGAGCAGCCAGTCCCTTGACGGTGCCAACTATCCATATTACCAGTACGAGCAGCCAGTCCCTTGACGGTGCCAACTATCCATATTACCAGTACGAGCAGCCAGTCCCTTGACGGTGCCAACTATCCATATTACCAGTACGAGCAGCCAGTCCCTTGACGGTGCCAACTATCCATATTACCAGTACGAGCAACCAGTCCCTTGACGGTGCCAACTCTTCATATTACCAGTACGAGCAGCCAGTCCCTTGACGGTGCCAACTATTCATATTACCAGTACGAGCAGCCAGTCCCTTGACGGTGCCAACTATTCATATTACCAGTACGAGCAGCCAGTCCCTTGACGGCGCCAACTATCCATATTACCAGTACGAGCAGCCAGTCCCTTGACGGTGCCAACTATCCATATTACCAGTACGAGCAGCCAGTCCCTTGACGGTGCCAACTATCCATATTACCAGTACGAGCAACCAGTCCCTTGACGGTGCCAACTATCCATATTACCAGTACGAGCAACCAGTCCCTTGACGGTGCCAACTATCCATATTACCAGTACGAGCAGCCAGTCCCTTGACGGTGCCAACTATCCATATTACCAGTACGAGCAGCCAGTCCCTTGACGGCACCAACTATCCATATTACCAGTACGAGCAGCCAGTCCCTTGACGGTGCCAACTATCCATACTACCAGTACGAGCAACCAGTCCCTTGACGGTGCCAACCATCCATACTACCAGTACGAGCAACCAGTCCCTTGACGGTGCCAACTATCCATACTACCAGTACGAGCAACCAGTCCCTTGACGGTGCCAACCATCCATACTACCAGTACGAGCAACCAGTCCCTTGACGGTGCCAACCATCCATACTACCAGTACGAGCAACCAGTCCCTTGACGGTGCCAACTATCCATACTACCAGTACGAGCAACCAAGTCCCTTGACGGTGCCAACTATCCATACTACCAGTACGAGCAACCAGTCCCTTGACGGTGCCAACCATCCATACTACCAGTACGAGCAACCAGTCCCTTGACGGTGCCAACTATCCATACTACCAGTACGAGCAACCAGTCCCTTGACGGTGCCAACCATCCATACTACCAGTACGAGCAACCAGTCCCTTGACGGTGCCAACCATCCATACTACCAGTACGAGCAACCAGTCCCTTGACGGTGCCAACCATCCATACTACCAGTACGAGCAACCAGTCCCTTGACGGTGCCAACTATCCATACTACCAGTACGAGCAACCAAGTCCCTTGACGGTGCCAACTATCCATACTACCAGTACGAGCAACCAGTCCCTTGACGGTGCCAACCATCCATACTACCAGTACGAGCAACCAGTCCCTTGACGGTGCCAACCATCCATACTACCAGTACGAGCAACCAGTCCCTTGACGGTGCCAACTATCCATACTACCAGTACGAGCAACCAAGTCCCTTGACGGTGCCAACTATCCATACTACCAGTACGAGCAACCAGTCCCTTGACGGTGCCAACCAGCCATATTACCAATAAACGGTCATCTCACCAGTTCAGGCATCCAATACTTTTTGGGAAGTGACTAATCTTATTTCCAGCACAAAAAACCATTGCCTTAACGGTACCACTCATCCATGCTACCATCCAGTACTTTAATGGTACTGACCATTCATACCACCAGTTCAAACAACCAGTAACTTGTGGGTAATGCCCATCCTTATTACCAGTAAAAGCAGCCAGAACTGTTTTATAGACAAGGAGGTTAAATAAAATTGCTGATTCGCCTTATTACCTGGAATGAATTACTCTCACTCAGTCTTACCAAAATTACGAACAAAAGTATATATATTTGATACCCAAAGAAAATTTGACAGTTATAACGCTGAAACAGTTGCAGTAGTGATTATTATTATTATTAATTCAAAGGGTAATGTTAAACCAATAGGGGCCTATATAGCGTGTTGGGAATGGGGAGTAATCAGGTTTGATTCTAGGAGAGAGAAAGCAGTTCCAGGACATTGGATCAAGAGCCTTTCACCGGCATCAAGGCACTGCTCTTGAATGGTGGATTGTTAACGTCCTTCTGTAAACAATGTATTTTTGATATTGTAATTTGTAGACCCACTCAGTCAATGCTCCCTGCACTAACAATCTGTAGACCCACTCAAGCAATACTCCCTGCACTAACAATCTGTAGACCCACTCAAGCAATACTCCCTGCACTAACAATCTGTAGACCCACTCAAGCAATACTCCCTGCACTAACAATCTGTAGACCCACTCAAGCAATACTCCCTGCACTAACAATCTGTAGACCCACTCAAGCAATACTCCCTGCACTAACAATCTGTAGTCCCACTCAAGCAATACTCCCTGCACTAACAATCTGTAGTCCCACTCAAGCAATACTCCCTGCACTAACAATCTGTAGACCAACTCAAGCAATACTCCCTGCACTAACAATCTGTAGTCCAACTCAAGCAATACTCCCTGCACTAACAATCTGTAGTCCCACTTTTGAAGCAACACTCCCTGCACTAGCAGTCTGTAGTCCCACTCAAGCAACACATACTGTACTAGTGATCTGCTGTCCTCCTGTTGTAATGCGTGTTGAACCTTCTCCATAACCCAGTTCCTTCCTCTGTTCTGGTAATTTGAATTCCTGCTGCCCCGGTTACTGTACAATTTCTTCAGTAATGAGAGACAGATGTCCTTCACACCTCATACCACCAAAGTTAACAGAGAAAGAAATCCTCAACCTGCTTCTGGTCATGGTAAGGCAGCGGCAAGATGAACCACGATTAGATTTTGCTTAGACGGGCGAGTTTATTGGGCAGCGCCATTCATCTTGTAAGTATATATACAGCCATATAGTAAATCTGAGCCCAAATAGTTAATAAGTCACTGGCGACATCAACTCTGTAATAATGGTGGTAAAACTACCGATAATGTGTTAGGTAAAAAGACACAAGTGCAACTAATGTGACATTTTATTGTGGCAACGTTTCGCTCTCCAGGAGCTAATTGTTGCTAATTGTTGTATCATACCATTTACAACTTACTAACAAAGTATAAAGCCGCAGTATAACTGCTGGACTCTTATAACTCGCATTAAGTCGTGGACTTTCAGTTTATAATTTATGGACTTGATGTCATTATAAACTCATAAATTATATACTATAATTTATGCGACTGTCATTAGTATTCATGTCAAGGCAGGTGTCTGGTCGCTTGAGCAGGGCTCTTGATATCTACCAAGGTTGGTGTCTTGGTGACGGTAAAGGTCTCTTGATTCCGGCAGTCGCAGGTGTCGTTATGATGGCGAAGGTCTATTGTTATCAAGAGATGAGCTTTGATATTGACAACGGTCTCTTGATACATTCAGGGCAGGTGCTGTCATGAACGGCAAAGGGGTTCTTGATTCCTTCAGAGGTTCCTTGATGTGAGCTGAGGGCTCTTGATCCAAAGCATCTGTGCTACACTTCATTTCCTTGGATCAAATTTGATTTCCTGATAATCTCAGGTGCTTTATGACCCTTTACAGCTATAGCACTCAATAATAATAATAATAATAATAATAATAATAATAATAATAATAATAATAAATGTAATAATCTAACCTTTCATTATTCATAATTTTGTATATTGATTAATTATAATTATGTATTTTTCCATACGAATAGTTTTTACGTAAAGTGGCAGCGCTGTTAACAGTGACATACTAAATGGTTATAAGATCGACACCATGCCCAGCCCTTCTAGGGTAGGGTAGGTACCTGAGCCAGAGCTTGCAGCTCACAAACCTGTCATTCCCATTAGCCCCCTTGGGTCGGGGATGGCAGACCAGTGAGGCCTAGCTTGTGGCTTGGCCTAGGGACAGTTGGTCCCAAAGATGAGGAGGTACTTGTGCCGCCTCCCATGGGAGACTTAGGTCTCAGACACTCCCTAAAGAGGGAGCCAAGGCCGGGCCACCACTTGGAAAAGGCCCGGGCCGGGAGAATACCGGCGAATCTTTAATAATAACAATAAATGGTTATAACAATGACCTTAATTTTTAAAGCAGCGGACCGGTAAGCCAGCGGAAGGCCTCGGTCAGATGACCAAAACCTCCAACGGCGGTCCTCATCATCTAAGACCTGCGTTACTAAACACTTGTCCTATTTCCTGACAAACATTACCTATCAATGACATAGCATAGTTGCATATATTGCACTGCAGTGTGATAGCCAGTAGTTCACTATTGATAAGACAGTCAAATGGGTTAATATTTAAGGAATTTTAAACAGTGATTATCTGACATACATTTTTATTATGAGGTTCCCCGTTTTCTGTTGGAGTGTCAGACTAAAAATATTTTTAAAAATTCATATGAAAAGTACTAAAAAATCTATGAGAGTAGGCAATTTTAATCTAATTCATATATCATTCATTGTCGTTGTGGGATGTTATAATAGGTCAATTTATATTGATTAAGGATAATCTAACTTAATTCTATATTAGTCTATCCTGAATGACATATAAAAAGAGAAATTTGCTGCACTGTATAAACTATGTGTGAATGCATTATATTGAGCGTATTGTTGTGCTACAGTGTAGCTCAGCTTTATTGCATTATAGTGCATTGTAGCGTGGTTATATTATATGGCTTTTCTAGCGTGGCTATTTTATGATATATGAATTTTTAGCGTGGTTATATTATCTATGTTATATTAAATAAGAAGGCATTTTAAGCTTGGTTATATTACGTAATATGGCATTTTTAGCGTGGATATATTGATATGGCATTGTAATGTGTTTACATGTTGTTGAACTGTAAGGTAACATTGGGTACATTTTTATAATATTGCAATGCAACGTCTTTACATTGTATAATATTGCATTGTAGCGGAGATACTTTGTGTTGTATTGCTGTGTGGTATGAATGCATTTATTGCAATGCAGTTGTGTTGGATTATGCAACATCGGATGACATCGTACTGGTTACGTTACACTTCACTGTGCTGGGTGTCACAGTGTAACACACTGTTCCTGTATGCAACCAAGTGTTACAGTGTGTTGCAGAACATAACGACGTAACTGTGTGAAAAAGAGTAAAACAGTGTTACTCTGGGCCGTATCCGTGGGTTGAATTGTGCAGCAACGAATCGTGGTGAGGCAGGGAGCAGGCAGGCTTGCTTGCTTGCTAAGTCTTGCAGTATATTTGGAAAGCAATCTGCATATTCATTACTAAGGCTGTGATTACGGTACTAAACGCAGCCCTTTACTAGGGATTTCCTTTGCAGTTAGAAAGGGGAGAAAAATGGAGCGAGCTTGTGGAACCTTCGACTGGTAGCAAAATATATCCGAGGATGAAGAATCAGAAGGAAATGGAAGAAACAAAGTGACAACAAAGAAGGGCGAAGACAAAGATTGCAGGTGAAGACAAAAACGGACTTTGGAAGTTAACCTGCAGAGATAAAAACAGAGAAATCGGGTTGAAATCTACATAATCAGGTCTGGGGAGATGAATACCGTAAGTAGGTTTAAGCCACGTCAAATTAAGGTACAGATATGAATTATTCAAGGTAGTAAACAAATTACGAATTGTCTGTTAATCATACAGAATCTGGGGTCAAACTACGCACCATCTGTCATACACGTAGGATCAGGAATCAAGCTACTCACCATCTGTCGTACATGCAAAATCAGCAATCAAACCACGCACCATCTGTCGTACATACAGGCTCATGTAAAAACAAATGCTATGGACCATCTGTCTCAAGCCACGCACCATCTGGTAAAAAACATACAAGGCCAAGGACCAAATCACGTAGAGTCAAGAGCAAAACACTGCGAAATTAGGGCCCCATTTTGCGGTAAGAGGAAAACAGCGCAGAATCCGTCAACATCCACGAACAGAAACCTGGATATTAATTCCATTCTTAGTGGCGCTTAATATGATTAAATTTGGTTTAATATGACAGAGGAGGCAAGAGAAGGCATAATACCGTGTTCCTGCATTTTAGCATTTCCTGAATTCTTATTAATATTTGTGGCTTAAACGTAAATATCAGAGAATTAAATATTAATGTTACATTTGTGCTAGATTCGGGGATATTTAAAGATTTTATATTACGGCGGACCTTTCAAAGTACTTTCGTGATATTCAAAAACTGGGTAATATATAAATATTCTTAGGAAAGTTGTATCTGATAATCAAACCTTCAATTTCAAGAACTGAAATAAAAATATTTATTCGGTGGATACGAAGAAATATGTTAGTACATAACGTAATGTAAAAAAAAAAAATTTCTTCCAAGTCCCGAAAGGTCATCAATAAATTTTTTTTTATTAATGATTTATTAGTTTTTGGGCAATGAAGTGTATTAGCCACATAAAGCTTAGCATAAATAAGATCAAACAAAAATAGTGCCAAATCAAGTTGTGGTAATAAGAACATAAGAATGGAGGAACATTGCAGAAGACCTACTGGCCCATACAAGGCAGGTTCTCATCAAAGCTACCCAAGATCTTTCTCCTTTACCCACGACACCAATCACATCCAGCTCTCACACTCATATAAAACAATTCGTTCAGAGAACCGACAGGATGATGAATTAGACATTTGTGCAACGTTTCGATGTGAGCACATCGACTCCAAGCTGAGTGACTGATTATCTCATACTCCTGACATTCAACCATTCTTCTCTGTATTGGACTGAGGAAGCCACTAGTTGGCGAAACATTTCTACTATAAAGATACGCATGTGTTGCACAAATACTTAATTCATCAATAAAATAATTTAAAAAAATACTAGTATACACTAATAAGACCTAACTTGGGGGAAGGATCGCCTTCTCAGTTGACTACGAACTACAGCCCAACTGGGTAATATCATTATTACCAAGAACTAGAAGAAGCACGTACTCTCTGCAAAACGATCGCAGCAATCATGGAGATATCAGAGTGCCACGAGAGTGGCACACTCAGTCAACAAATGCTACACGCCTGAAAAAAAAACCCACAATCGTAAGAGGCAGGAGGGTGATCATTCTCCATCAGGTTCTCTTCGAAGACGTCTGGGCAATCTGCAATTCAGTAAGCATTATTGTTTCCCACCGATGGGGTATTCAAAGATATTATTTTTGACAAATCACCTTAGCAATCTCGCCGGGTGTAGTTGAGCCAGCAGCAGCATATCAGTGATGCTGCCAAGGCGTAAAAGCATTAGAGTATGCCACTGACCAACCTGTCCTTACTATCATTGTAACCTTACAGATAGGTTAGATTACCTGGAGTATACCTGCAGAAGGTTTCGGGGGTCAACGCCCCCGCGGCCAGGTCTGTGACCAAGCTTCATAGAAAAGGTTATAGAAGCAAAATAAATCTATACCGAATCACAAAGCGCATTAAAATATACTGCTGTGACAAGTCTAGGGGTCCCAGGAAACGTTCACAACAGCTATGATTAGCAGTGTGAGAATGAGTCGGTGAATAAGTTGCAGTGGAGCAACATGGGACGAAATATCCTCAGCCATTATCTTAACCTACTAATATCCTGATACATTTTTATGCTCTGGGATTTAAAATTAGCTAACTGCTAATAATAAAACCAGCAAATAAAAAGGAATTATTAGAAACCTTAGAATTACAATTCCTGGTAATTCTAGAGTTTTGCCAGATGCAAAACTTTAGAATTACCAGAAATTGTAAAAATGCAAATATTCATGAGTAGAATCAACAATCAATGCATACAGAACGACAGAAAACGTTTTTGTAAATATAGAGGCTGTGGAGGAAGAGTACCACAGCAACTTAATTCAGGGAAGACAGACCCAGATCCCATGCCTGCAATTGGATCCAAATAGCGCAGTGCTGACAACAACAGTGAAGAAAAAGGTACCTTGTAAAATAATCTTTAATTAAGGAAACGTTTCGCTTTCCGTCGAACTTTATCAAGACATGACTTGCTAAAGCTCTATATAGAGGAAAAATTATCCAAATGAACAGCTTCCTCTACAACGTTTGTCATCATTAGACAGAAGTGCAGCAGGAAAAGGAAGGATCTGAGCCGTTGTAGAGAGAAAAGTGCTTAAATATCTGCCACACAGCAGTGATAGGTTTTAGCTCTAACACCAGCAAAACATCTACAATACACTCTCCCAGGCAACGCCCAAGTATTTTTGTATTCATGGGAAACGCTAAACTAGTGTGGGTCATTCGGAGCTGCATTGCAAGTGCGAGAGGGAGAGTAGAGGGAGACGGAAGCAGCAAAGGCAACACATCGGCAGAAAGGATAAGGTGGCAAAACTCATGAAGCTACAACTGGAAAAATAAACAAAAATTGAATGTAATGCGATCCTTTGACTACATTTCGCCCACACTGGGTTTATCCAGTCACAGATATATGGATTGATAAAGCCCATTTGTGTTTATTTTTTCCATCGTGTCGGTATTTTATACCATTTATCTCCACTTCACAGCTACTTTCGGAAGGATGAGGGAACAAACTAGCATACGTTGAAAGCAAATTTAATTTGAATTTAACTTTACCCAAAGATAAAGAGGTGTGTTACATTTCCTTCTATATCTATTACTCCAGTAATAGATATAGATATAGAAGGATCAGGCCCTCGAATATTTTATATATATATATATATATATATATATATATATATATATATATATATATATATATATATGTATATATATATATATATATCGTGCCGAATAAGTAAAACTTGCTATTTTTGCTTAAATAGCAACTCACTTCTTGCCGAACAGGGCAAACGAAAATTTGTGCATGCAATAATTTCGCAAAAATCGTTCTGAATCTAACGAGATGTCAAGTAGGAAATTATAAGATATAAAAAGTCAGCCCTAAGCTTTTTCTAACCGTTTATAACAGGTCATATGTTTTAATAAAATAAGTTTCTCGTTAGATACCGTAGATATGGATAGCTGTTATTCTGTGTGACCTTTTCAAACAATGAAAGAAAGGAACACAATGTGCTCTTTGTCCGTTTAAATGTCCTGCTCTGGGGTACTTGAATGTTCTACCCATGTACTCAGAAATATCTCTTCCTAAATATTCTCTACTATTTTCTCAGTGGCTGTTAATATGCCATACATGGGGACTTCTATGCCTATCCGATAATATTTCTGTGATCTAAATTCTACTAATACCCTTTAACCTTTCCTTACGTTATCTTGTGTGCTTGTCACTGTATGGTACAGGAACAGCTACAGGTGTTATATAACCATCTAAACTGACGTGGTGTGAAGTTTTGGTACGTAGACACTGGTCGGGCGTCACCAGTCCATCAACCCACCTGGCATAATGAACAATCCTGTGATTTTGTACAGCATTGTTGTTTAAGATTGTGTACAATGGACTCTACTAAATAATTATCGAGTTTGTATAACCCACAATTTGAGTTGTATACTGTATTCCTTTAATGTTTCAAGAGGGAAGATTCAATTATGTTTCTTTACATGACAGAACTGTTTGGTACTATAATCTTGTAAACCCCACCAACCAAGTTGGTGTTTTTTACAAGGTCCCATGTACTCAGTGTCCTCTCTCTCATACATCGGTCATACAGGTATATTTCTAGAAACCAGAATTGCCCAGCATAAATATTCAGCCAGGACAGGGCAGGAGTCGAACGCTATTTTTAACCACGTTAGGGCATGTAATCACCCACCGGGGTGGGATGCTGCCCAGATTATTGTACCAAACAGTTCTGTCATGCAAAGAAACATAATTGAATCTTCCCTCTTGAAACATGAAAGGAATACAGTATACAACTCAAATTGTGGGTTATACAAACTCGATAATTATTTAGTAGAGTCCATTGTACACAATCTTAAACAACAATGCTGTACAAAATCACAGGATAGTTCATTATGACAGGTGGGTTGATGGACTGGTGACGCCCGACCAGTGTCTACGTACCAAAACTTCACACCACGTCAGTTCGAGTACCGAGGTTCCATTATCTAAGGAGTCCCAGTATATTTAAATACGGGCTCATTGCGGGCAGTAAATGATCTATTTAAAATTTTTCTCTCTGATACCTTCTTTCGCTGCAATGATTGTTACAATAATCAAATTAAGTGCTAAACCCATAAAGGTCATACAGCGCTGCAGAGAGGGAAATGCGGAGGTAGAACTATACGATGTTTACGAGTGAGCGAGAGTAACTACGCCCTCGGTTGAGTTCTGAATATTTTGAGCAACTGTAGGCACAAAATAGCTGAGAGCTGCTTACAGTGTATATTCTGTCTGTGACTGGATAAAATATACCTATTATTAAATCTGATTGAATCTCATTCCACAGACACTATATGATCCATAAGGGTCAACAATAAAATCATTGAGCTAGCCGTTAACATCGAACAATATTCTAGAGTCTAGACGATATACTTCACCTAACACGTACTCTCTAACTAAACAGTTTTATATCTAAGAGTGTACAAATATTCAACCTTTCTGTTACCTCCATGCAAAGCTTACAGAAAATGACAAAGCATCTCATTGTTGTTGATTAATATATTTTGAATGTTGAGGGTGCTTTCACATTTTGCATCGACTTAATGAACTGTGTTGATCGAGATTGCAACTCAGCTATAACCAATGTTTTTGTTTTTTGTTTTGGTGGTAGTATGACATCAACTTTTTGAGACTATTCTTTACTGTCCTATGTACAATAATTATATGAAGTAACTCTAAAATATTTCATTGTAATTATAATATTTCATTCTAGTGATGTAACAATGCTCAGTGGTGTCCGTAATCCTGTTTTTTTTTACTGCTCACAGAATGAGCACGGAGTGCACAAGAAACTAGCCTCCCACTATTAAATATTTATCAGTAAGTGGAAAATCAGACGTGTAGTATTTACAGAAATGATAACAGGTTTGACTCCACACTTTACAGTGAGTTTGACGAACGAAGACAGGCAACAAAGGCAAGCAAAAACGACAGGCAATAAACACTAGCAATAAAGACAGGTAGCAAAGATAGGCATCAATCCCATCTGAGGGACCAAACAAGGCGAGCAGCGGCGCTCTTAAAAGTGCATTCTGTGGTTTGTTTAATGTTGGCGCTGCTCGTTAAAACAACACCCAAGAAACATGGCCCACCACCCGCCTTCACACTCACTTTACGACATCACTGAACAAACTTCTGGTTAATTGGTGGCTAATCATGTGCGCGGCTTGGCCTAAAACTCTTACATTTTAAGAGTCCGTGGCTCGTATGGCTCTGTTAGTGGGGTGTTGAGAGGCGGTGATATTTTATGTTCCGAGCAGAGTTGAAAGCACAATTGTCCGAGAGATACACTTGCTGTGTAGCACTGAACTCTTAGTGTGGTACTGATTTCTGCTGTCTGGCGTTAACCTCTGCAATCTGGCATAAGTCGTGCTGTCTGGCGCTGAACTCTTCGGTCATTATTATTATTATAATCAAGGGGGAAGCGCTAAACCCGGAGGATTATACAGCGCCTGGGGGGGGGGATGTGGAAGGCATTCAGGCTTAATTCGGGGAACTGGAGCACAGATCCAATTCCCTAAATCAAGAGCCCCTCACCAACATCAAGGAACCTTCCTTGAGGGGAACTCTTCGGTCAAATATTGAGCTCTGCTGTCTGGCGCTGAACAGTGCAGCCTGGCATTGAGTTCTGTTAGGCGTTGACGTCTGCATTCTGGCAATGAAATTATTGTAATAAAGTTGGTAGAATTACCGACAATATGTAAAGTAAAATGACACAAGTGCAACTAATGTGACATTTATTGTGGCAACGTTTCGCTCTCCAGGAGCTTTATCAAGCTATTACACTTGATAAAGCTCCTGGAGAGCGAAACGTTGCCACAATAAATGTCACATTAGTTGCACTTGTGTCCTTTTACTTTACAAATGAAATTATTAGCTTGGCACTAACTTCTGCAATCTACATTAAGTTCTGCTGTCTGGCGTTGACGTAACAGTCTAAAATAATTCAGAAAGTTCTTGGATCTTCAGAGTACTTTAACCTACATAGTCACTTACCACATGTTAATAAATACTAATACATTCATGAACAACAACGCATGAAACGAAGAGGCGCACGACATTTTTTTTTCCAAACGGCGTACTGGCGACTAAAGTAAAAGAAAAAAGTGAGCAGAGGCTGTAAACAAACCTTTCTTAACTCAGCCTTTTTTTCTAAAATGTAAATTCTGCTGCAATTAATATAATTCACAAAAAAATATGGCTTCCTGGACGACCCTACAGACACTCCGGGAGGTCTAGTCAATGACTGGGCCGCGGGTAGACCGGGTTGACTTCAGGTAGACCCCTATGACTCATGGAAACCATGACTTAGGCAAAAAGGCAGATGTCATGCTCAATTAGATTATGTTCGGCAGTCAGCAGCAGCATGACACAAGGCACACAGAGAGAGGCAGTCTGGGATGATTCTGGGGTCTGGTGCTGAGCTCTGTCTGCCTGGCCATCGTGGAGAAGCAAAGAGTTTGCTTATTACCTTCCAAAGAATTCCAGGTATGTTACTTCTGAAGTGAAGAATCGGCGAGTGCAATTTAGAAGGAAAAGTTTATCTCGTTCCCGTAAATAGAAGGAGGTATGCAATACATGTAACATCGGCAGGATACGTGCAAGAGCTGGATAGAATACACACACACAGACACACACACACACACACACACACACACACACACACACACACACACACACACACACACACACACACACACACACACACACACACACACACTGCTTGGAATGACGGTTACAAGTGCACTCACCAAGCTGTGTTTGTATGAGGTCGACACGGCTCCTTACCCCGCTTCGAGGGTTCCTTGGCAGAAATTTACTGAATTCATGCATCCTGGACAGGGTCATACCACCTCCTGAAGATGTTAATATTGGGATCTCTCTTCCACTTCTCATCTGCCTCACTACAGTTTCGTACCATCATATAAAGAAGTACCTTCTGACATTCCTATGGCCGGCCTGTTTATTTCGCTCATCGTTTCTTCTTCCTCTCTTAACGAGCAAGTTGTGTCTGCCTTGTCACTATCTTTAAGGATTTTATACGTCGTAATCATAACCCCCTTCCCTTCTCTCTTCTGCAAGGCTGGCAGATTCAGTCCCTTGAGTTTCTTCTTAAAACCTACATTTTTCGCCCCTGGGACAAGTTTTGTCACAAACATTTGAACTTTCTATAGTTTTGCATATGTTCGATAAAATGGAGGTTTAACGGAACGGCTGCATTCTGTGTGCGTGCGTGCGTGTGCCTGTGCGTGTGTATATGTATGTATGTGTGTGTGTGTGTGTGTGTGTGTGTGTGTGTGTGTGTACTCACCTAGTTGAGGTTGCAGGGGTCGAGTCTAAGTTCCTGTGTGTGTGCGTGTGTGTGTGTGTGTGTGTGTGTGTGTGTGTGTGTGTGTGTGTGTGTGTGTGTGTGTGTGTGTGTGTGTGTATGTTCGTGCGCTTACCTATACTCACCTATATGTGGTTGCTGGGTCGAGTCTTAGTTCTAGATTCTACCTTCAGATTCACTCTCTCCTAGCCTCGTGGACCATATCGTACCTATTCTTAAAACTATATATGAAATCTGCTTCCACCATTTCTTCATCAAGGTCACTCCACTTCCTAACCACCTTGACATCTCTGTGACTCTGTGACTCATCTGTTTCATTCGCTTCCAGCTGTACTCTATAGTACCCGTTTCCAGCCTCTCAAGCAGCCTGTCTCTTCCTGCTTTATTAATTTTATTGAGTATTTTATATGTTGTTATCATGTCTCCCCTGGTCCTTCCGGCTTGGAGTATACCTGGAGAGGGTTTACCTCAGGGTTGCTAGATACAGTTCCTTAGGATGTCCTCATAGCTCACACCCCTTGGTTCAGGAGCTAGTCTCGCTGCACATTTCTGACTTTTCTCCGGTTTCTTAATCTGCTTCCTCAGGTGTGGGTTACACACTGGTGCTATGTGCTCCAAGATGGGCCAGAGATATGTTGTACGAACTACCTGAACGAGTCTTTCATGAGAGTCATGAAGGTCACTTTCAGATTTGCTAGGCGAGCATTGGCTACAGAGATTATTCGGTTGATGCAAGCGGCTGGCGATATGGTAGGCACTATGCTTACTCCCAGGTCCTTCTCTTTGAATGAGGTTTGCAGCCTCTGTCACCCGAGTCTACATTCTGTGTCCAGTCTTGTGGCTATTTCCCCAGTCTTTATAACCTTTCATTTGCTGAGTTAAATTCAAGCAACCACTTATTTGACCAACGCTACAGTTTGTCCAAATCCTTTTGCAGCCTTTCCCATCCACATCCACTTGTATCCTCATTAGTTTTACATCAGCCAGTAGAGATACATCGCACTCAGTTCCATCCAGAATGCCGCTCACAAACCAGAAACAGCACTGGTCCTAATACCGATCCTTGTGTTAAACCGCTTGCTACTCTTCCCCATTCAGACATCTCGTCCTAGACAATCACTCTTTGCTTCCTTCCCCGAAGGTACTTCTTGATCTACAAGAACATATTCCCAGTTATTTCTGCTTGCTTCCCAAAGTTTTACTCTGTCTCATATGGGATTCATTATCAAATATCTTCTTGCAGTCTAAGAAAATACAGTAAAACTAACCCTCTCCACAAGTGCTCTATCTCTCTCCCTCTGACTATCTTCTCCATGGCCTTGCCTGGTATACATATCAGCAAATCTGGCTTGTAATTCAATGTCTCCTGCATCTCCTTCCTTATATATATAGGCACTATGTTCGCTGTCTTCCGGATCTCTTTCAACTGTCCGGTGCTCATTGACCTGTCATAGATCACATCTAGCGGTTCATACAGTGTTTCTACTCCTCGCTGAGTCCATGGTAACACAGTGTCAGGCCTCACCACTTTTGGTGTATCCAGCTTTATCATTTTTTATACGTCTAACCCTTTTGTGTGTGTGGGGCATTCAGTACCTGCTAATGTACTCTTTTTGCCTGGCGTTCTGGCATTGCCCCTGTTTCTATTGAGAAAACTTTTTTAAATCGATTGTTCAGCTCTTCACAGAGCTGGTTTACAGACTTTCTTCCCAAGATCTGTACTCTATTTCCGGTCTTTTTTGCCCGTCTTTAATTTTCATAACTTTGTTTTTGGAGGAGGGTGAAATTCTAATATCCGTAGTCCTGGTCTGCTTCTATTTGTATTCTCTCTATATTTACGTCATCTGCGAACAGGGACACCTGTGACTCAGTTACTTTAGGCATGTTGTTCACGTCCACAAGAAACAGTACCGGTCAAATTACGGAACCTTGTGGAATCCCATTTGTCAAACTGGCCCATGCTTACATCTTCCCGGACAATAACACGTTGTTTCCATCCTATAGTGCTTTTCCTGTTACATCTGCCTGGTCCTGTAGTTTTTCTCTCAGTTCCTTTGAGTACTGTATCGAACGCTTTCTTACAGTCCGAAAATGTTCAATTCCCTCTCTCTCTCTCGCCGAATTTTCGTTACATTGCCGTGGAAAGCTAACAGATTTTTGGGACAGGGTTTATCTCTAAAACCGTGCTGGTTATTGTTTAAGAATCTGCTACTATCCAGGTGCTCCACTACTATTCTCCTGAAAATCTTCTCTCTAACCTTTTGTTCTATGGATGTCGGTGACCCTGGCATGCAGTTTAATGCTTCCTGTCTGTCCCCTTTCTTAAATATTGGTACTACATTCGCTGTTTTCCACACTTCCGTTAGGTGCCCCGTTTCAGTTGTCATGTTGTAGATCAAGGATAGTGGGTTAATTCTTCTACTCCCTCTCTTAAAACCAATGGAGAGCTCTTATCAGAACTCATTGCCTTTGAGGTATCTAAGAAGCTCAGAAGTTTCTTCACCTCTTCTCCAATTGCGCGTATAGTGTGTTCAGTATTTGCTGGTTCACTCCTCGATTCTCCGGTGGTATTCCCTTGTCCACTGAGAATTTCTCTTTAAATCCTTTGTTCAGTTCCTAGCAGACTTCCTAGTAGCTTCTAGCCAGATCTTTTTTCTTTATTCTTCAGTCGTATTACCAGGTTCTTCAGTGGCGTATTCTTCCTGATATGACTGTATAACAACTGTGGCTCAGATTTGGTTTTCGATGCAATATTCTCAAATTGTCGTTCAGCTTCTTTTCTTGTCCACAAGTATTCATTTCTTGCTCTTCTGCTCGCTTCACTATTTTCCGACGTTTCTTTCTCTTCACCTCGGGGTGAACCATGGGCTCACTTTGTTGTTGTCTGCGCCTCTTCTGCTTATGAGCACGAAATTCTCCTCAGGTTATTTGCACTTTCTAGATACATATTCCATCATTTATTTTGATGTCTTTTTATCTAGCTTCCTTTCCAATGTGTGTGTGTGTGTGTGTGTGTGTGTGTGTGTGTGTGTGTGTGTGTGTGTGTGTGTGTGTGTGTGTGTGTATGTGTGTTATACAGCCATTTATAAACACCACTGTTGTGTGTGAACATTACAGCTGTGTGTGTAGTGACTGTATGCCACAGCTGTATGTGTACTCCACAGCTGTGTGTGTGTGTACACTCCAGTTGCGTGTACAATGACGGTGTATGCCATATCTGTATGTACACAAGAGCCGTGAGTTGCATAATTACCTCTCTGACGCAACAAGAGCAGAGCTAAACACGTGATGTGTTTTTCCAGAGCTGGCAATATTTTCCCCTTGATTCTAGCTTCGCATACAAAATCATTTTTAACGGCGAAGAATTAAAAGCGTTATAACTAAACGGTAGTAGCTAGCAGCTGTGTCTCTAGGTACACACAAGGGATCGCCAACACTTTCACTACAAATAACGTGATCTCAAATACTAATATGATAGTTACAGTTTCTACCAGTAATCACACTCCAGACCTTGATGGTGTCTCTGTCTTTATCCACACCCCAGGGTCTGCTAGTTCCTGCTTCTTTCATCAACCAGACCCCAGGGCTTGCTTTTTTTCTATTTCTTTCATCAATCAGACCCCCAGGGCCTGCTAGTTCCTGTTTCTCTCATCACCTAGACCCCAGAGCATGCTTTTCTGTTTCTTTCATCAACCAAACCTTAGGGCATGTTAGTTCCTGTTTCCTTCATCAACCAGACCCCAGAGCATGCTAGTTCCTGTTTCTTTCATCAACCAGACCCTAGAACATGCTAGTTCCTATTTCTTTCATCAACCAGACCCCAGAGCATGCTAGTTCCTGTTTTTTTCAACATCCAAGCTCCGAGGCATGCTAGTTCCTGATTCTACCGTCAACCAGACCCCAAACCATGGTAATATCTATCTTCAGTTAAACTCCAGCACATGGTAATTCCTGTTACTACCATGAACCAGACTCCGGAGCACAGTAGTTCCTGCGTCTATACCCCCAACCTCACTGCACGTTTTGGTATTTCACATTTCTTCCCTAAAATAAGAAAGCCGGAGAAGATAGACTGAGGCAGTGTTCTCAACAAGATGACTTGCGAAGAGATTCACTGACAGGAAATTCGTAAACAAATGAAAATTCAGGTATATAAACACATGAATAGACACATGTGCAACATTTGGGTATCTATATTTGTAGGCGTTTCGCCATCCTGTAGCTTTATCAACACAAATTCAGAGACATAATGGGAAGACTGTATCTGTATTGAATTTATATTGATAAAGCCACTGGATGGCGAAACGTGTACAAATAAAGATATCCAGATGTTGCACATGTATCCAATTCTTCATCTTGGTTGTACTGTATATTATTCATGAAAAAAATACCACAGTGGAAATCGTAAATAAAAGCTGAGCGCTTTCACGTACTTACACATACATCTTCAGAGGAATATTCTTCATGTACAGCATAAAAACATTTCAATGACAACTGACGTCAACTGAAAAAACAAGTAGAGGCAAGAATAGCCGATAATTAGCAGAGATTAGCAGGCGAAAAGGAAAGGGACTCTTAGGAAATACTTGAAGGGACTGAGAGGAAACACGTGATGGGACTCACAGCCATCAACTGGAGGGGCTCTCAGTCGTCAACTGGAAGGACTCTCAGTCGTCAACTGGAGGGACTCTCAGTCGTCAACTGGAGGGACTCTCAGTCAACTGGAGGGACTCTCAGTCGTCAACTGGAGGGACTCTCAGTCGTCAACTGGAGGGACTCTCAGTCGTCAACTGGAGGGACTCTCAGTCGTCAACTGGAGGGACTCTCAGTCGTCAACTGGAGGGACTCTCAGTCGTCAACTGGAGGGACTCTCAGTCGTCAACTGGAGGGACTCTCAGTCGTCAACTGGAGGGACTCTCAGTCAACTGGAGGGACTCTCAGTCGTCAACTGGAGGGACTCTCAGTCAACTGGAGGGACTCTCAGTCGTCAACTGGAGGGACTCTCAGTCGTCAACTGGAGGGACTCTCAGTCGTCAACTGGAGGGACTCTCAGTCGTCAACTGGAGGGACTCTCAGTCATCAACTGGAGGGACTCACAGCCATCAACTGGAGGGACTAACAGATAAGTGGAGGGACTAACAACCAACAAGTGGAGGGAGGGACTAACGTAGACTAGTTGCTTGCTAACGTCAAGTGGCACGCTGCTGTAATTAAGCCATCCGTCCTCCTCTCTCTCCTGGGCGAGTATAATTTATGATCTATTAAAGGGCGATGGTCGTTATGAAGATAATTGGATGCTGGCACTAACGAGATTTGTCGGTGGGAAGCGTTTGTTAATTGTGGAGTTCGTTCATGTGATTCGAGAGAGAGAGAGAGAGAGAGAGAGAGAGAGAGAGAGAGAGAGAAAGAGAGAGAGAGAGAGAGAGAGAGAGAAAGAGAGAGAGAGAGAGAGAGAGAGAAAGAGAGAGAGAGAGAGAGAGTGATGTAGAAGAGGGAGAGAAAGAAGGGGTAGAGAAAGACCGAGCTAGAAAGAGTAAAACAGAACAAGCGAGAACCACATACCAGAGAGGAGGTAGAGAGATAGGGAGAGAAACGGAAGGGAGAGGAAGAGAAAGAACAACGACAAGAAAGAATGAGCAAACAAAAACAAGCGAAGGAATAAAAGCGTTCAGCAGAGAGAGAGAGAGAGAGAGAGAGAGAGAGAGAGAGAGAGAGAGAGAGAGAGAGAGAGAGAGGTGAGGTGGGTAATAGCTCATCGCTTGAAAATAAAGGAACTCTTAACCAAACCCTGCAAAACCCTTGAATAAATAAGAAAGAGAAAGAGAGCGAGAGCGCGCGCACGAGAGAAAGTACGACAGAGGGAGGGAAGGAGAGAGAGAGAGAGAGAAAGAGAGAGAGAGAGAGAGAGAGAGAGAGAGAGAGAGAGAGAGAGAGAGAGAGAGAGAGAGAATCAGGGTTAAAGGTGATACGTGGGAGTCAGGTCAGAGGGAGGTAACAAGGGTAGACCTGCCAGGGCAAACTTGTAAATCCGTGATAACCCTGACGCAGCTGATGATCACCGGTGGTTATTTTGGTGTTGAACGATTATTCAGCGATTGTCTTGACGTTGACAAACGATAATTCATTGATTGTTTTGACGCCCTCGGCGATCATCACTCGTAACTGTGACCTCATCTTTTTTTGTTTAAAATTCAAGACAATTGACTTCGATATTTATGTCTCTTGCCAACATTTACGACTCGTGTTTTTTTCGGTGCAACAGGCTGATAAATACGAGTCTCTGGATTCAGATACTTACTACCAACAATAGTGAGGGGAAAAACAGCAATCGTGTAAATAAGACAGGTTTCGTCCACTAGGGACTTCTGTGATACGATCCCTAGGGGGCGAAACATCTGAGTATAATGCAATAACCAGCACTCTGTGTTTTAATTGCTTAATATTTGTGTACTCTTCCGTGATACTACCAAGATCGACTCTACAGGACACAGTTCTACACAGAGCTCTACATAGAGCTATACACTGAGCTATACAGATCTGTACACAGAGCTATACACAGACCTATACACAGAGCTCTATACAGACCTCTATACAGAGCTCTACACACATCTCTATACAGAGCTCTACACAGACCTCTACACAGAGCTCTACACAGACCTCTATACAGAGCTATACAAAGAGCTCTATAGAGCTATACAAAGAGCTCTATATAGAGCTCTACACAGAAATGTTCCAAGAAGCTCTTGTTTTTTCAACTTTTCTCACTGTACAAAACCACTATAACTCATAAGGGAAAGTTTTATTTTTTTTAAAGTACAACGAAGTTCTTCTACGACTAACGAGAAGCTCTACGAAACTTTCACTGAATAACAATGAACGCTTTTGGAACCACGATTAACGAGAAGCTGCACGAACTACGATTAATGAGGATCGTCGCTGAAATTACGATAAACGAGGAACGCCAAAAAAGCAATTAACGGGTAATTCCACCGAGACTATATTTAACGAGGAATGATATAGAAACACGAGCAACGACACACGTCAGTGAAACTACGATTAACGACACAGGCCAGTGAAACTACGATTAACGACACAGGCCAGTGAAACTACGATTAACGACACACGTCAGTGAAACTACGATTAACGACACACGTCAGTGAAACTACGATTAACGACACACGTCAGTGAAACTACGATTAACGACACACGCCAGTAAAACTGCCTTTAACAAAGAACACTACTGAAACTATAATTAACGATTGTAGTTTCAGTAAAGGAAAATTACTGAATGATTAATGAGGGACTTCGCTAAAGATATAATCAAATGTTACTGAAAACAACGGTTAACAATAAACACCGCTAAAACTACGATTAACGAGGACCACAGTAAAACTGCGATTAAACCTGCCTGGGTAGACGGGGTTATTAGTGAATAAGAATAAATTCTTGGATACCAGCGAATCGTAGAATATCAGGGCCGTGTCAGGGGTTCGTCCTGGCGAATAGCACCACAAACAACAGTCCTTGAACCTGGCTACAAAATTTGACTATCGGTAATATCTGGGGAGAAAAACGATCACACTGATTTTCTAATCCCATGTCCGTAGTTTCAGAAACAGTTTGGCAGGACTGTGTAACTTTTTCAACTAATCGTGTGTAAGTATTTTCAGAAAAAAGTTTGGCAGGGTTTAACTCTGTTTTTCTACTAATCCTGTGTCCGTAGTTTCAGGAAAAGTTTGACTGTTTCTCTGCATTAAAATCTTTTGTTTCCGTCCAATAATGTTTTTTTGCAGAACTTTTCCATGGTATTAAATGACACACTATGTTCAAATGCTAATAACATGTTTATTATTCAAGAAAATTCATTCTAATTTTAAAAAAATTGTTTCATTATGTAGTGTTTTGTACCTTTAAAAATTGTTAACAAAAATAAAAGAAAAAAATATTTAAAATTTTTTAGTATTCAAGATAATTCAATATATTTTTCAGGAATATTTCATGGAGTATTTTGCAAGATTTTGTTTTATTTTCCGTCTATCTCTGTATATTATATATATATATATATATATATATATATATATATATATATATATATATATATATATATATATATATATATATATATATATGTCGTGCCGAATAGGCAGAATTTGCGATCTTGGCTTAAATAGCAAGGCTCATCTTGCCATATAGGACAAGTGAAAATTTGTGTATGCAATAATTTCGCCAAAATCATTCTGAACCTAACGAAAAAAAATGTATTTCACTGTGTTTGTTTAGTATTAAGTTATTGTAAACAAATCTAAAATATATTTAGTTGGGTTAGGCTAAAATAAATTCTTCTTTTTATATTAAGTTTTCTAAGTTCCTTTTGGTGCAAAATTATAAATTTTTGCATCAACATTAATGAAAAAAAATATATCTTTAAAGGTGTAAGAGAAAATTTTAGAAAGAACTTAATTTTAAATGAGTTCTTGCTAATTGACCAGTTTTACATATTCGGCACGACATGTATATATATATGAAAAGATGGGGTTGTAGGGGAAGTGGAATATTCAAACGGCTTCAGGAAGAAATCCAAATATTTTTCCTTGAAGCCTTTTTATCCACTTATCCGAGGCTATGGGTCCCACAATTTACACCAGAGGTGGACCCCAACTATATATATATATATATATATATATATATATATATATATATATATATATATATATATATATATATATATATATATATATATATATATATATGAAGTAAGTAAGTAAGTAAGTTTATTCAGGTATACACAAATACAGTTACATAGAATTATCATACATAGCAGCATATGTGTAGAGAACCTAGGATAACCCAAAAAAGTCAGACAGAGTGACTTATTTCCATTGGGGTCCTTTTACCTTATTATTATAATATAAAGGTTATAATATTTTCTTATTATTCTACAATGGAGATAACATCTTATTATCATACTAAAAAGACTATCTACTACACCAAGGTCATTAAGACTATCTACAATACGAGGGTCATTACTAGGAATATGGTAAAATTTACACGTATGTTAGCTAAAAAATAGAAAATCATTCCCCTCCCTTTCTGTAGCTACATTCATCAGACACCTTTTGGCACTCTTCTTGAACTGGTTCATGCTATGGCTGGCTTTGACATGTGCGGGCAGTCTGTTCCATTCCTTTATTGCTGTACAATAAAAGGTGTTTGAAGCCTGGCCACTGACTGTGGGTACTACAAAGTTGTGCTCTCTCCCCCTAGTACTATGATTGCTTTGGCTCCCAACCTTGACAAAATTGACAGCAAGATATTTTGGACATTGTTTGTGAGCAATTTTATAAACATGATTTAGCTTCAGTTGTTTTACTCTGTCTTCAACATTCAGCATATCCAACTGCTGTAATTCATCCTGGCCTACATGTTCTCTTGGTCCCAGCCCCAGGATGAATCTTACGATTTTGTTCTGGGTGATTTGCAGTCTATCTTTCAGTTTTTTTTGTCAAGGCAGAGTACCAAGAAGAGCATGCGTAATCCATATGGCATTGTATAAGGGCTAGACATAGGGTCCTGCGAGCCTCAGTAGGTAGACACTGTGCTTGTCTATTCAGGATTATTATTATTATAATCAAGGGGGAAGCGCTAAACCCGGAGGATTATACAGCGCCTGGGGGGGGGATGTGGAAGGCATTCAGGCTTAATTCGGGGAACTGGAGCACAGATCTAATTCCCTAAATCAAGAGCCCCTCACCAACATCAAGGAACCTTCCTTGAGGGGTGTCTATACAGGAACTTCAGTCTGGCATTCGCTTTCTTTACTACACTGTTCCCTATCAATTCTCCTGACATGCATATATATATATATATATATATATATATATATATATATATATATATATATATATATATATATATATATATATATATATATATATAGTAAGGTACAACCTCCAGGACTGACTGACTGGGGATCCTCATCCTCAGAGAACAGAATAAACGTATTTCAGGGAAAACTTAGGTTTCTTCCCGGAGCTGTCTGAGTATTTGCTTCTCCTACCACTCCATATATTCTATGTTTGTGAACTTTATTTGATAACACAGTGCATTATAAAAGATGCAATGGAAGGAGAACAACTTGTATGACATCTCAGAGCCTACATCTCAAATACTTTATCCAGCTTCCCGGCGCTGGACCGTGTATCCAGAATACTGCACACTTTTTCCCCTCTGGATCACATCACCGAGTCTCTGAAAGAGCAAGCTGGCCGCTAATGAGTTTTTCACCTGTCTCTTTAATTAGGTAATCTCAGGGTATACTTGCTCCTTGTTCCGAGAGTCTCCGACCCTACTGGTGGCAACCCTCTGTATTTCTTGATCTTCTGGATCTCCCTGGAAATGGCAGCACCACCCCCGTCACCTTCAGAGTACTGTAGGTAGGTGTCAACGTAGTTGCATAGGTGTAGTCCCATGTAATCACCTTACTATATATAAAATTTGTCAAAATTATCCTTTCTCAGGTTTACACAAATTACTTTGTCATTTCATCGCCATTTAATTATTGAACTTAACAAGTAACACTGTTATCATCCTGGTTCTTGATTATCACAGGTGGGCAGTTTGATTATCACAGGTGCTATTATGTAGCACCTCTGTAAAGTTCCTTTAAGGCTAAATCATGATGTTTCTCCTGGGGTTTGTCTTTACTGTTAGTAACTTGGTTACCACTTGGCACATGAACGAAGAGGCTGCCTCACGATCCATTCTAGGATGCTCGCCTTTTGCTGATGTCATTTCAGGAAAGTAGATGTCCGGTGTAATTTGTTATTCACAAACTACTATGGTATACATGGCCGTATTGCACATAGACTCGGATGCCAGTGTACATCACGAGAAACATGTATCAGAACTGAAGATAGAGACACTTATGCAACATATGGGAATCTTTATTCAGGAAACGTTTCGCCACACAGTGGCTTCATCAGTCCAATACTTTGTGTTGGACTGATGCAGCCACTGTGTGGCGAAACGTTTCCTGAATAAAGATTCCCACATGTTGCATAAGTGTCTCTATCTTCAACTTGTCGGTTTTTTGAAACCATTCATCACATGTATCAGAGCTAATATTACATTTTTAACTTTATCTAGGCAAGTCATCCAGTGTTAGAGTGTTTGAGAAAATCATGATATTCTTTCCAGAACTCAGTTATATGAACGATGAAGCTTTCAGAACCTGTTTCAATAGTAAGTGACTCTGGTTTTCTGTAAGGCTATTAACATTTGCAAAACATTCATTGATAACATTCATCTTGTACAGGTTTGCCTCCAATCAAAGCAGGAATTATGTCCGTGCACATCTTATCATGGCTTCATTGATTCACTTGTGTACATGTATGGCTCTCGTGTACATTTTACCTTCAGTCACACTAAAACACTGACCTTCTGCAAGTGCCAGATTCAATACACAGGTCGCGAAGTCGTTCATTTTGGAATCTTTTTCCATGAATGGAAAGGGGAGAATTATAAATGGAATGATAACATCATAACACAAAAATTATATTTTGATTCTGTGCACGGTATTTCCAGCTTATCTTTGGCACCTTGACACAGTCCCAAACAATTTCTAAAAGTTTCAGCGTCTTCCTAGTGAGCTCTGACTGATTCATAATATGTGATAAAGCTGATATGTTTGTACCTAGTGTACTCTGTTTATCTACTGGTCTACGCGATTTTAGTGAAGGCTTATGGCTGAACACTACGAAAGACTAAGTTGCTAATTCATTGCAACATCAGGCTTTTAAAAACATAAGGTTGTTTCATTCTCTTTTAATAGTCAGTATGACACGCAATGGATGGCCCAGAGTCCTAGACAATTCAATGTTTGGGTTAATTCTACATTGCTAACCAGTTTTTACAGCGTAGAACTTGGGAGGCTTTTTTTTTTGTTACACAGACTGTTGCACATATCATGTCTTGGCCAAATCCCTGTAGGAGAAATCTGATTTCCCTCGAGGGATAACCAGCTTCTGTATCTCCAGTTAGCATACCATCCAGGAACCTTGTTGGGAAGACTGGAAACCCAAAAGTCTTAATATTGTTTTCAGATGGATGATAATGCCATGACACCTTGTTTCGGCCTAATTTTGATCTCTGATCTCAAATATAATGGTACATTATATTTTATTTAAAATATTTCTTTTACTACAGTATTTAGTTGTGTGATCACTTTTTTTTAAGAAACACCTCAAGCAGTTACGTCAAGATCCGTCTCATCCCATGGGACCTCGACATGAGATTCATGCGTGTTTGCATATTTTTACATACAGCTTGTTACAGGGGGAATGACAATGTGCTTCTGATGCTACTAGGTACGTAATGGTAATGGATAATACCTTGTCATCACCTCTGCCAAGTGCAAAATTACGGAATTTCTCACCAACTCGTAACTGTTGTACACGAATGTATTTTTTTATTTTCTGTAGCGCTTGACACACAATCAGGGTCCTGGAGTCGACCCCAGGTAACGATGAAACGTTGGATATGTTTCTTCACACCTGCCACCACCGTTCATTTAGCAGTAAGTAGGTACCTGAATGTTAGCCGACTGTTGTGGGTAGCATCCTGGGGGGACAAGACTAACATAAGTTGCCCAACATACCCTTCTTAACCAGGGACCATGATCTGTGTCTCTTGGGATTTACTAAGCTTTCTTATTTGGAAAGATTGCTTTAAGCTCTTAGGGTGCCCCGTAAGTCTGAAACCATTGGCATAAATGAGAAAAAACCGCAATAATAAAAGATTTTATCCAATGTGTCTTCGGAGGTTCTGTATGAGGTACATTTTCTGTACAGTAAATCCGTTTCATTGAGCTCAAACATTTTCACCGACACAGGTGTGTGTATTGTAGGAGAGTAGAGTGGATGCAGATTGCGCGGCGATAACGCACAGCTGTGTCGGCAAACTTGCAACAAAGTTCAACGAAACAGGATATAGAGGATATAAACCAGGTAGTAGACTTCCGAGGTATGAATGATGGTCTGTATCTTGCCTGAGCCTTTCACGTTCATCATGCGTCTTCTAGCTATGCCATGCAAGCAACAGTTCTGTTTTCCTCTACAAGGTGCATTCCACTATGTACATTAAAAGAAAAAACATGTATCTAACTGCAATAAATTTATAATATAACGAGTGTGACATCGTTCGTGTACATAAAAATAAATAAAATATTATTTTTCTTTAAGTTGTATTGAATCATTTAAAATATTCAACATTTTGTAAGCATTCGAACATAGGGTGTAATTCAAGACCATGAATAAACGAATCTGGATGAGAACAACATGCTAATAACACAGAGAAGTGTACTACAGTGCTGTCACACATACCTGAAACTACACACTACGAATATGGCCTGATAGAATATTTATATCAGCATTAGCCACATCGATGGAACCAACTAATAATATTGGAATCACAGAGAAGCTCTTAACCCATAGGGGTCATCTAGCACCTGAGAAATAGGAAGAAGTCAGGTTCGATCCAAGAAAGAGAAGGATTGGTAACATTTCTTAGATGCAGTCTTCTCTCCTCAACAGCATCAAGGCAATTCCGGTGAAGAGACCAAAACACAAATTGGGCTGAAATTTTAAGAACGTAAACAAGGTCTGCAAGTGTTCTAAAGGAATTCAATCTCATTAAACTTTCAAATAATTTAGAAACCACAATAAATGTGATACAGTTCTCTGTTCGGTTCCCACCCCCTCCAACACACACACACACACACAAACACACACACACACACACTCATAACCTAAACACACTCATAACCTAAACACACTCATAACCTCAACACACTCATAGCCTCAACACACTCATAGCCTCAACACACTCATAGCCTCAACACACTCATAGCCTCAACACACTCATAGCCTCAACACACTCATAGCCTCAACACACTCATAGCCTCAACACACTCATAGCCTCAACACACTCATAACCTCAACACACTCATAACCTCAACACACTCATAACCTCAACACACTCATAACCTCAACACTCATAACGTCAACACACTCATAGCCTCAACACACTCATAACGTCAACACACTCATAGCCTCGACACACTCATAATCTGAACACTCATAACCTGAACACACTCATAACATGAACACACTCATAGCCTCAACACACTCATAGCCTCAACACACTCATAGCCTCAACACACTCATAGCCTCAACACACTCATAGCCTCAACACACTCATAGCCTCAACACACTCATAGCCTCAACACACTCATAGCCTCAACACTTATAACCTAAACACACTTATAACCTAAACACACTCATAACATGAACACACTCATAACATGAACACACTCATAACATGAACACACTCATAACCTCTACACACTCATAACCTACCTCCTTCTCTAACACATGCTCCCATTCTCACTTTCTCTCTCTCTCTCTCTCTCTCTCTCTCTCTCTCTCTCTCTCTCTCTCTCTCTCCCTCCCTCTCTCTCACACACACACATACACACACAACCGTGCTACCATGCTACCAAGAGCCACTGGAAAAAAACAAGGGAGAAAATGACCACATACAGACAGGAACCAGAATCACAGAGGGAGAGGCAATGGGAGGAGGAAAGGGCAAAATCAGTGTTTATCCATGAGCTTCAGGAGAGAGAGGAAAGGACACACACTGAAAAACGGCAGGCAGAAAGAAAGGAGATTGAGAACATCATCACGGAAATAGGTGAAGAAGACATGGACGAGATTGTAAATTTTCAGAGAATACGGGGGGTACTTGAAGGGAAGAAAACGACCGATCAAGCTGATTCTCAGGACAGAAACAGTGTGGAACAGGATCCTCCAAGAGAAACCACGGTTGAAATATTGGAAGAGTACAAGAGGGTGTTCCTAGACAGACAGAACACAAACAGAACGACAGCAGCTGAGGGAGAGGACAAAAAAGTGGAAAGAGCTAGGAAAGGAGACAA
Source organism: Cherax quadricarinatus (assembly GCF_038502225.1). NCBI lineage: Eukaryota > Metazoa > Arthropoda > Malacostraca > Decapoda > Parastacidae > Cherax > Cherax quadricarinatus. The sequence continues at coordinate 15,921,148 of NC_091349.1, forward strand.
GGATTGAACCAGCAGAGGTCAATCAGAGCAGAACAGGGCAGCAAGGGCAAGCACACACAAAACTATCCTCAGAACACAATCCCAAAACACACTACAATCCACACTCACAGCTTCCACCCAACACCCAGCTACCAGGTCTCCCACCCTCACAGGCCCCCAGACCACAGTGTTGGAAAGTAAACTGAAGGTATGGTACACAAACACTGATGGAATAACAAATAAGTGGGAAGAGTGGCATGAAAGAGTCAGGCATCACCGGACATCATAACTCTCACAGAAACCAAGCTAATAGGTATGATAATAGATGCCATCTTTCCAATGGGATACCAGATCCTGAGAAAAGAGAGAGGGAACAGGGGGGGGTGGAGGAGTGGCACTGCTGATCAAAAACCTATGGAATTTTGATGAGCTGGAGAGGGGAGACAGCGGAGAAGCAAGTGATTACATAGCGGGAACACTTCACTCTGGAGGTCCCAAGGTGGTAATTGCAGTGATGTATAACCCACCACAGAACAGCAGGAGGCCAAGGCGAGAGCAATAGAGCGATGGTTGACACACTGGCTGCAGTGGCCAGAAGAGCTCATGCATGCAGGGCAAAGCTCCTGATCATGGGTGACTTTAACCACAAGGAGATTGATTGGGAGAACTTGGAGCCATATGGGGGCCAAGACACATGGAGGGCTAAGATGATGGAGGTGGTACTGGAAAACGTCATGTACCAACACGTAAGGGACACTACAAGAGAGAGAGGAGAGGATGAACCAGCAAGACTGGACCTAGTATTTACCTTGAGTAGTGCAGATATTGAGGACATCACATATGAAAGACCCCTTGGGGCCAGCGATCATGTGGTTTTAAGCTTCGAATACACAGTAGAGCTACAAGTGGAGGGGGAAGCAGGAAGGCCAGGATGAATGAGGCCAAACTACAAGAAAAGGGACTATATGGGAATGAGGAACTTCCTGAACGGAGTTCAGTGGGACAGAGAACTGGCAGGGAAGCCAGTTAATGAGATGATGGAATATGTAGCAACAATGTGCAAGGAGGCTGAGGACAGGTTTGTACCCAAGGGTAACAGGATTAATGAAATAGCCAGGATGAGCCCATGGTTCACCCAAAGGTGCAGGGAAGCAAAAACCAAGTGTGCTAGGGAATGGAAGAAATATAGAAGGCAAAGGACCCAGGAGAAAAAGGAGAGCAGTCGCAGAGCCAGAAATGAATATGCACAGATAAGAAGGGAGGCCCAACGACAATATGAAAACGACATAGCAGCGAAAGCCAAATCTGACCCAAAGCTGTTATACAGCCACACAAAGGAGGAAAACAACAGTCAAGGACCAGATAATCAGGCTAAGGAAGAAAGAAGGAGAGACAACAAGAAATGACTGTGAAGTATGTGAGGAACTTAACAAGAGATTCAAAGAAGTGTTCACAGAGGAGACAGAAGGGGCTCCAGAAAGAGGGAGAGGTGGGGCACACCACTGAGTGTTGGACACAGTACACACAACCGAGGAAGAAGTGAAGAGGCTTCTGAGTGAGCTAGATACCTCAAAGGCAATGGAGCCGGATAACATCTCTCCATGGGTCCTGAGAGAGGGAGCAGAGGTGCTATGTGTACCCCTAACTACAATATTCAATACATCTATCGAAACAGGGAGATTGCCTGAGGCATGGAAGACAGCAAATGTAGTCCCAATCTTTAAAAAAGGAGACAGACATGCAACACTAAACTACAGACCAGTGTCACTGACATGTATAGTATGCAAAGTCATGGAGAAGATTATCAGAAGAAGAGTGGTGGAACACCTAGAAAGGAATGATCTCATCAACAGCAGCCAACATGGTTTAAGGGTGACAGCAGTAAGACAGGAGAGAGAGGGGTGGGTGGATTGCATTTTCTTGGACTGCAAGAAGGCGTTTGACACAGTTCCACACAAGAGATTGGTGCAAAAACTGGAGGACCAAGCAGGGATAACAAGGAAGGCACTATAATGGATCAGGGAATACTTGTCAGGAAGACAGCAGCGAGTCATGGTACGTTGTGAGGTGTCAGAGTGGGCACCAGTGACCAGCGGGGTCCCACAGCGGTCACTCCTAGGACCAGTGCTGTTTCTGGTATTTGTGAACATGACGGAAGGAATAGACTCCGAAGTGTCCCTGTTTGCAGATGACGTGAAGCTGATGAGAAGAATTCATTCGATCGAAGACCAGGCAGAACTACAGAGGGATCTGGATAGGCTGCAGACCTGGTCCAGCAATTGGCTCCTGGAGTTCAACCCCACCAAGTGCAAAGTCATGAAGATTGGGGAAGGGCAAAGAAGACCGCAGACGGAGTACAGTCTAAGGGGCCCAGAGACTACAAACCTCACTCAAGGAAAAAGATCTTGGGGTGAGTATAACACCAGGCACATCTCCTGAAGCGCACATCAACCAAATAACTGCTGCAGTATATGGGCGCCTAGCAAACCTCAGAACGGCATTCCGACATCTTAATAAGGAATCGTTCAGGACCCTGTACACCGTGTACGTTAGGCCCATATTGGAGTATGCGGCACCAGTTTGGAGCCCACACTTAGCCAAGCACGTAAAGAAACTAGAGAAAGCGCAAAGGTTTGCAACAAGACTAGTTCCAGAGCTAAGAGGTATGTCCTACGAGGAGAGGTTAAAGGAAATCAACCTGACGACACTGGAGCGCAGGAGAGATAGGGGGGACATGATAACGACGTACAAAATACTGAGAGGAATTGACAAGGTGGATAAAGACAGGATGTTCCAGAGATGGGACACAGCAACAAGGGGACACAGTTGGAAGTTGAAGACACAGATGAATCACAGGGATGTTAGGAAGTATTTCTTCAGCCACAGAGTAGTCAGGAAGTGGAATAGTTTGGGAAGCGATGTAGTGGAGGCAGGATCCATACATAGCTTTAAGCAGAGGTATGATGAAGCTCACGGTTCAGGGAGAGTGACCTAGTAGCGACCAGTGAAGAGGCGGGGCCAGGAGCTTGGACTCGACCCTTGCAACCTCAACTAGGTGAGTACAACTAGGTGAGTACGTACGTACACACACACACACACACACACACACACACACACACACACACACAATCTCTCATGGTCATGTTTTTACGACTCAACGTTAGAGATGAATAAATTAGAGAGAGAAAGAGAGAGAGAGAAAGAGAGAGAGAGAGACAGAGAGATAGATAGAGAGAGAGAGAGAGAGAGAGAGAGAGAGAGAGAGAGAGAAACTTTACTTCCACAGTGTTTGCTTTATGTATGTTGATCCGTGTTAAATACACACACACAAATTAACATGACAATAAAGTTGTTACTAGGGCCAGGCTTTGAAATGAGTTGAGGCAGGATCACAGCTCTTGTAAAATACACACAGTAACTCATAGCCTAACTCTCGTAGTTTCCCCTAAGTGGAAAAAAAGAGGGGAGGGCGAGGAGGCAAGTGGGAGAAGAGAGAGGGAGATAAAGTGAGCGATAGCAAGAGTCGCGAGAAACAACATCGAGAAAGGTACAGGAGAGATAACAAAGAGATTAAAGGTGTGTCAGCACAGCAGGTAAATCTAATAATTAATTCTGACAGAGCTACTGGCCCAAAGAGAGAGAGAGAGAGAGAAAGAGAGAGAGAGATAGCGCACTACTGCCTGACGCTGTAACTTCCGCTCTCCTCTTATCCCCGCTATCTCTCTCCCTCTTCCTCTTCTTTCCCTCGCTCTCCTGTTCTCCTCCTCCTCTTGCCCCTTCCATCACGTTTTCCCTTCCTTTCCCCCCCTTTTCATCACCTTCCTCTTTTCCTCCCTCTCTTATCTTATCTGTAATAAACCACAAATTTATCATTCACGATAAACCTATTTGGGAAGAAAATAAAAATGTCACGAAGCTGCAGTCAGCATGAGGACTTTTTCCTCAGCCAAATTAACTGTAATAGTGTGAGAGGATATCTCGAGTCCTAAGGATTTCTATGGTAATGCAGATTATTTAAGTCAAATAATCTGCTTGATTTGGCACTCAAGAAAGCTAATATAGAGTTTTGAAATGAAAGACCAGCCAGGAAGTAGCGATCGCAGATCGGATTTAATGTCCAAGATTTTCACTCCAGGGGATTGTGGGAAGTCCTAACTAACGATGGCGTTGGTACTCTGGCTAGTGATTATTTCGTTGGTGCTCTGGGCAATAATTATCTCACTGGTTGCCAGAATTTCAGGTTCCTAAGCTATCATAGGGATACACATTCTTTACGGAGAAATGAAATCAGAGAAAGATTCCTTAAGGTAGACTAAGCAGAAACTGAAGCATGTCTTGCTTGTGATGAGAAGCCTTGACACCAACATCAGACGAGGCGTCGTCACTCATAATTATGTACCAGTATGTTCAAATTAATAGAGGCCCAAAGTTGCAAATTAAACCCCAGAAATGAAGAATTATAAATTATTTAAAAATAAAGAAGTTTATTAGGTTTTGAAAGGGTTCCCTGAAGTTCGTTTTCTTATAACTTTTTGATTTTGTTTCACTCATAGCTAGAAACCTCCCCCCCCCCTCCTCCAAACAGCTTTAAATTTTGAGCATTTGTGTAAGGTAACTACTAGAGCCAAATTCTAGGAGCAATAGGCACTTGCCTATTGACCAAAGTTGTTGAAATCAGATGGAAATATTTCTGGTGGTAAATTTCCCTCTCTTCCTGATAGCAAGACATTACCAACTAAAGTAGAATCTTGTCCACTGAAAGAGGAACCTGCTGCTATTTTGACTCATTCTGTACCACTTATTAATGAACCTGTTATTCCAGAATCAATTTCCCAGCAACCAGGAATGTTTCTAGTTATTTCCAAAACACTTAGCAGCGTTGTTGCAAACGACGGAGAAGAGTGGAACTCAAGTAAACAGAGGCAAATCTGACCACTGTGTGTGAAATTTCGATTCCCGTTTAATCATCACGATCAAAATAGACTAATCTACCTTTACTGAATGGTTTCAATATTTAATGACTGATGCATCTTAGGCAGCTTAGTTCGTGTGGGTAGGGGGGGGGGATTTGTCAATGCAATTAATATATTTGTAAAATCTTAGAATCATCGTATTTTTTTTAAAAACAATTTTTTTTTGTAAGATAATTGCAGAATATTTTAAATCTAGTGCATCGACGAAAAAAATATTGAGAAATATTGAATTCTCACTTTTTATTGTATCTTAAATTCCTTGAGTTTAGTGTCCTTAAATACCTTACGGCGTGAAGCGTTCCATTGTAAGCTGCACTTTCCTTGCCCCGTCTGGAACGCTTATCCGATCGGCCTCCAATATGAAACCTTGGTGATGGTTCATGCGGTAATTAACAAGTGCAGGTTCCCTCTTCTCAAATATCCAGACAACTCACGAAATAGGTTTCAAAAGAGCTTTAAAAGGCCTCTTCTGACCGGCTTCACAATTTTAACACTGGTGTATCCTACGTTGAAGATGGTTGGTGGTGTTGATGTGTAGGTGACATTTTTTTCCATAACGAAATGGCATAGTATTATTTTTGCATTTTATTATAACTAGATTATACTTCCTGAGAGAGGTGCCTTGATGGTGAGGGGCTCTGGATCCAAGGAACTAGATTAATCATTCCCTATTGTGGACGGAATCTGAATACCACCTATATCACAGGTGCAATGTGACAAGCGAATTTGATGCTTTCCATTTTCACGTAAAACAATTATTAATTTTAATTATTATTAAAAATTGTAACTAATTTGATTAATAATTAATCAAATTAGTTTCTGTGAAATAACTGAAGAATATCTCTTCAGAAAATAAGTCACAGCAGACTGACAGAGAAAATAACACAATACTCACTAGAGTAAATATCTGACTGAGATACAGGATCCTCTTTACTTATAGATATGTAACTGAAAAAAAATGTAAATTACTTGGAAATTTTCTGGGAAATGCTTTCTGAAAGGAAATTATAACTTATCTCATATTGTGTCGTCTAAGATAAATTTATATCATTATATTTTTATCTTTAACATTGTAAAAAATGTTTTATGTTCCTAAGTTTAAATGAAACTTCATTATAATTAAAGGTCGGATTGATTTTTTGGTTTGTGTAGATCACAAATTTTTTTTCTAAAGGAAAAAATTTGGAAAACTGAAATACTCTTTTCATGTGATAATTTCTGATTGTCGCATCCGATCAGCTTCAACCCTTCAGTGCTGAGTCGATAATGCAACTTGTATTAATGTTGGTAGAATTACCGACAATATGTTGGGTAAAAGGACAGAAATCCTGTCTTGATCCCATTAATCCCAGCTGATTTACTCCTTTTCATTTTACCCACAGCCTCACGCACCTCTTCCACGCTCACATCTGGCTTTTCCTCACTTCTCAAAGATGTTATACCTCTCTGGTCAATGCATGAAATCACTGCCTTCCTCTCGATCGACAGTTGAAAGATTGTCAAAAGGTTTCATCCTTCTTCCCATCTAATGACTCCTCCCTTCTGCTTTAACTGTTAAATTTATTCTTTCCCTAGACTTTCTCAGTTTATCAGTCTTACGCCAAATCATCATTATAATCTCAGCAAAATTTGTTGAAAGATCCTCACCCACTCTCTCTCATTTCCTCTCTAACTCTTCGTATATTCTACCTTTCTCATATGACTTCTGCTTTGTAAAAACTTTCCATATGCTACCTTTTTCCTCTCTTACCACTCTCTTTACCTCATCATTCCACCAATAGCTCATCTTCCCTCTCGCACCCACTTTATGTCCACAAACTTCTGCTGCACACTCTTCAACTTCATTACTTACACTCTCACTAACCACTCTCTCCCATAACAGTTGTTTACATCTTTACCTACATACTTCTAGCTCAGACTTATAAACTTTCACTTCTTCTTACTAATCTCATTCTTCTTGTACCCAATTTACCTCATTCTCACTGTAGCTACAACTAAATAATCTAATATTTATTTAACTCTTCTAAACATGCCTTCTTTACAATAATAACCACATTTACTTCTTTCTCGCGTTAGTATAAATTCATGAAAAAATATTAATTTCAATAGATTTTTGGTCATTTTCAGCGTTCATCCTAGTTCCAGCATAAACCGTACCAAATATTTTTATTCAATATTTACATGTTCCCTGCAGACCAGCAAAACATTTTCATTACTACAGAAAATTTAATACCAAGAACCAAAATGCACACGCCCCTCTCACACATCTTGTAAAGGCCAGTTAAAGCTAAGGGAACACTTTGTGGTTCACTTCTCGCCCTTTATAAATGTAACCTCTTAACCAAGAGAGACGGCCAGCGGAGCTCTCGCCCAAACACAGCTTGAGTTGACGGAAGAAGGCGCCGAGTAACAGGCAGAGGGTTATTCTGTTATGAGCCTATTTGCATTTTATATGTGATATTTACATTGGTTTATTAGACAGTTATGTTGAAGTCTATTGGCCACATGAGTGTCGTAAAAAGCTGCATATGACCTGTTCACCATTAGTCAAAATACTTAAATCCCAAAAATAAGGATTAAGATAAATTCTCAGTATACATAGACCGAGTGATATTTCTCCACTTATATGTTCTTGACCCGATATTTTAAGAAGAGTATGGAATATTAGGCTTAATTTTTATATGTCTTACTAAATAAGCCGAAATTGCCGAATATGCCCAACTCCTTTAAAAATTATACTTTTCCAAAAATTATTTTTACCGATTGATAACTAATTTCCGTTTAACTAACAGTGATTTAATGATGATGATTTTGGACCAAAACTAACTTAATAACCTCAGCAAAATTCCTCTAAAACTAAGGCTTTTCTGTATTCTGCTAAATACACAATTTGTCAACTTAAATATATTTAATATATCTATGACATTTTTTTTTGTTTGGACCGATTTCCGCTTATGGCAAAAACAAATTTTTATTCAGCTTATTCTGCAAAGTGTTCTCTTGCCAAATAGGCCAAACTGGACGATTCGACTTACTAGGCACAACATACATATATATATAATATTATATTATATATATATATATATATATATATATATATATATATATATATATATATATATATATATATATATATATATACATATATATAATTATATGTCGTGCCGAATATGTAAAACTGGTCAGTTAGCAAGAACTCGTTTAAAATTAAGTCCTTTCTGAAATTTTCTCTTATACGTTTAAAGATATATTTTTTTCATTAATGATAATGTAAAAATTTATAATTTTGCACCAAAAGAATCTTAGAAAACTTACCTAACCTTATTATAACAAGAACAATTTATTTTAGCCTAACCCAACTAAATATATTTTAGATTTGTTTACAGTAATTTAATACTAAACAAACACAGTGAAATATATTTTTTTCGTTAGGTTCAGAATGATTTTGGCGAAATTATTGCATACACAAATTTTCGCTTGTCCTATATGGCAGGATGTGCGTTGCTATTTAAGCCAAGATCGCAAGTTCTGCCTATTCGGCACGACATTATATATATATATATATATATATATATTTGTAAAAATTATAGAGGAATAAGTTTACTGAGTATACCAGGAAAAGTGTACGGTAGGGTTATAACTGAAAGAATTAGAGGTAAGACAGAATGTAGGATTGCGGATGAGCAAGGAGGTTTCAGAGAGGATAGGGGATGTGTAGATCAAGTGTTTACATTGAAGCATATATGTGATCAGTATTTAGATAAAGGTAGGGAAGTTTTTATTGCATTTATGGATTTAGAAAAGGCATAGGATAGAGTGGATAGGGAAGCAATGTAGCAGATGTTGCAAGCATATGGAATAGGTGGTAAGTTACTAAATGTTGTAAAGAGTTTTATGAGATAGTGAGGCTCAGGTTAGGGTGTGTAGAAGAGAGGGAGACTACTTCCCAGTAGAAGTAGGTCTTAGACAGGGATGTTTTCTGAACACTATACATGCTGCTCAAAGAACGTTTATCCCATATAAAGAAATTAGATCAAATAGAAATGACCCAAAATGGATGAATAATAGGCTGAAATATCTACTAGGGCATAAGAAGGGAATTTATAGGCGTATCAAAAGAGGTGAGGGTCATCTTATGAATCAGTATATTCACATTAAGAGGGACATAAAACGGGGATAAGAAAAGCTAAAAGGGACTATGAAATGAAAGTTGCTAGGGATTCGAAAACTAACCCAAAACGTTTTTTCCTGGTATATAGAACAAAAGTTAGAGATAAGATAGGTCCCCTTAAAAATAACTATGGGCATCTTACTGACAAAGAGAATGAAATGTGCTCGATTTTAAATAATTATTTTCTCTCGGTTTTTGCACAGGAAGACACTAACAATATTCCAGTAATTAATTTTTATAATGGGCCTGAAGAAGATAAATTATGTAACATCACAGTCACTAGTGAAATGGTTGTGAAGCAGATTGACTGAAGCAAAATAAGTCGCCGGGTCCTGATGAGGTTTTTTCAAGGGTTCTTAAGGAATGCAAAATGGAACTCTGTGAACCATTAACTAATATTTTTTAATTTATCTCTTCAAACAGGTGTAGTGTCTGATATGTGGAAGATGGCTAATGTAATTCCTATTTTTAAAGCAGGGGACAAGTCGTTACCGTCAAATTACCGCCCAATAAGCCTGACCTCAATTGTAGGCAAATTACTCGAGTCATTTATAGCTGAGATAATAAGAAGCCTTCTCGATAAGCCTGATTAATGATACTCAGCATGGATTCACGAGAGGTCGTTCTTGTCTAATTAATTTATTAACTTTCTTCAGTAAAGCTTTTGAGGCTGTTGATCACGATAAAGAATTTAATATTATTTACTTAGATTTTAGTAAGGCTTTTGACAGAGTTCCACACCGAAGACTGTTAAAGAAAGTGGCAGCTCATGGCATTGGGGGAAAAGTGCTCTCGTGGATCGAATCATGGCTCACAGGCAGGAAGCAGAGACTATTCATAAATGGGGTTAAATCCGAGTGGGGATTTGTAACAAGCGGCGTACCACAGGGATCAGTCTTAGGCCCGTTGTTGTTTATAATATATATAAATGACCTTGATGAGAGTATTACTAGTGATATGAGCAAATTCGTCGATGACACAAAGATAGGCAGGATAATTGATTCAAACGTAGATCTTAGGGAACTTCAGGAGGATTTAGACAAACTCTATTCTTGGTCAGAAAAGTGGCAGATGCAGTTCAGTTTAGGTAAATGCAAGGTTCTGAAGCTCGGGAGTGTCCACAACCCTAGCACTTATAAGTTAAATAATGTAGAACTTAGCCATACAGATTGTGAAAAGGACTTGGAGGTTATGGTGAACAGCAGCCTTAAACCAAGACAGCAATGCCTAAGCGTACGTAATAAGGCAAATAGATTATTGGGATTTATATCAAGAAGTGTAAGCAACAGAAGTCCAGAGGTTATACTGCAGCTTTATACATCATTAGTAAGGCCTCACCTAGATTATGCAGCTCAGTTCTGGTCTCCATATTACAGAATGGATATAAATTCGTTAGAAAACATTCAGCGTAGAATGACTAAATTAATACATAGCATTAGAAATCTTCCTTATGAAGAAAGATTGAAGACTCTTAAATTACATTCACTTGTTAGACGAAGAATGAGGAGAGACATGATCGAAGTGTATAAGTGGAAGATGGGTATTAATGAAGAATTGAGACACTTATGCAACACATGGGAATCTTTATTGAAGAAACGTTTCGCCACACAGTGGCTTCATCAGTCCAATACAAAGTAGAAGTGGGTAAGGAGAGTAGAAGTTTGAGGTAATCAGTCCCTCAACCTGGAATCGATGTGTTCAGTCCATTACTCTTGTACAAAGTGCAGCATAGGGCCAGAGAGGTGGCTTATATACTGCCACCTCTCTGGCCCTATGCTGCACTTCCTACAAGAGTGATGGACTGAACACATCGATTCCAGGTTGAGGGACTGATTACCTCAAACTTCTACTCTCCTTACCCACTTCTACTTTGTATTGGACTGATGAAGCCACTGTGTGGCGAAACGTTTCTTCAATAAAGATTCCCATGTGTTGCATAAGTGTCTCAATTCTTCAACTTGTCGGTTTTCAAAACCATTCATCACATGGGTATTAATAAAGGGGATATTAATAAAGTCTTGAGGATGTCTCTCCAAGAGAGAACCCGCAGTAATGGATTTAAATTAGACAAGTTTATATTTAGAAAGGTATTGGTTTGGAAATAGGGTAGTTGATGAGTGGAACAGTCTGCCTAGTTGGGTTATTGAGGCTAGGACTTTGGGTAGTTTCAAATTTAGGTTGGATAAATATGAGTGAGAGGGGTTGGATGTGACTGGGACTTGCAAATGAGTGAATAGAGTTATCAGAGATTATTTCTTGGGTAGCATTGAAAACTGGGTTGGGCAAATGTTTTATTAGTGGGATGGATTGTAAAGGACCTGCCTAGTATGGGCCAACAGGCCTGCTGCAGTGATCCTCCTTTATGTTCTTATTTGACAAGACTAGGTCTAGCAAATTATTACCCCTGGTAGGCTCTGTTACACACTGCTTCAGAAAATAGTCCTGAACTGTTTCCATAAAGTCACGGGACTCTAGATTACCGGTCAAAGAATTCCAGTCAATTTGACTAAAGTTAAAGTCCCCAACTATCACTATGTAATAAAGTTGGTAGAATTACCGACAATATGTAAAGTAAAAGGACACAAATGCAACTAATGTGACATTTTATTGTGGCTCGTAATGGCTTGATAAAGCTCCTGGAGAGCGAAACGTTGCCACAATAAAATGTCACATTAGTTGCACTTGTGTCCTTTTACTTTACATACTATCACTATGTTATTGTTTCTAGAAGCCCTAACAATTTCGTCCCAAAGAAGTCTCCCTCTATCGTGATCCTAGCCTGGAGGTCGGTATATTACACCTAGAATTAGTTTTTCTTGACCTTCTACAAACTCAACCCAAACAGATTCCGTTACTGTTCCATCTATTTTTATACCTGTTTTTATGCAACAATTAATGTTTTCTCGAACATATAATGCATCTCCTCCACACTTCCCATTGCATCTATCCATATGGAACAACCTAAACCCTTGGATATTACACTCAGCAATCATATCCCGACTCTTTAAATCATACCACGTTTCAGTTAATGCAATGACATCAAAGTTCCCAGCACATGCTACCAACCGTAGTTCATTAATCGTATTTCTTGCACTTCGACTCTTAGCATAAAATACCATCATATGTTTTTTCTTTTGCACATTTTTCCTATTCATCTTTGTTTTTGCACAATTTCTGAAATTATCATTACCCAGAGTTACTCCATGACAGTTACTATTAAGATTCTTAATATCAGAGCATAAGTCAATATATCCATACTCATTATTAATCATTTCTAAACCCATACCTCTAACTAATCCTAGTTTAAAGTCCTAACAACCCCCTCAACTGAGTTAGCAAGAAAACCCACACCTGCCCTGGATAAGTGAACCCCATCCCTGGCATACATGTCATTTCGTCCATAGAAGTTGTCCCAGTTGTCAATGAATGGTATTGCATTATCCTTACAGTGTTTATCCAGCCAACAATTAATACCAATTGCTCTGGACAACCATTCACTTCCAACACCCCTTCTTGGCAAAATGCCACATATAACAGGGCGCCCCCCCTTCTTAATTATGTCTATTGCTGCCTTGAGCCTTATAACTAAATCCTCACTTCTACGCTTGCCTACATCATTGCCTCCAGCACTGAGGCAAATAGGATTGATCCCATTATCGTTCATGACGTTGTCCAGCCGGCTAACAATATCCTCCATCCCTGCCCCAGGAAGCAAACCCTCTGTCTCCTACTCCTGTTCTTCAAGCAGAACGCCCAATCCATGTACCTAACCTGGCTATCCCCTACAGCACCAATATTCTTACCTTCCTCGGTGTCGTTCGTCGTGACGTTTCCAGCAGTCGACTCACATTCGTCGGGTAGCACAGAGAATGCATTATATGTTTCCACAGCAGTCTCTTCTTCATCGTTTCTACCTTTCCATTCGTCTTCTTGATCAACTTCGTTCCATGCTGTCCAGTCACTGTCCAGTTTCCCTTCTTGACCTGAGGACTGCTACGAATCCTCTTGTTTTCCTCTGTCAATCGCCGTATCTCCATCTTCGCTACCCTCAATTCTTTCTTAATCTCCTGGTAAAGTTGCTCGATGGAGGGCATCTTGGTTCAATCCAAGGAGAGTACACTAACGTCCTCACTGAGCTAAGTACACGTCACCACTCAACTAAGTATGCGTCACCACTGAGCTAAGTACACGTCACCATTGCTAAGTACACGTCACCACCAAATGGCTATATAGCTTTACATATCACAGAAGATAGCAAAAGTTACCAAGTCAATTTCCACTTGATTTCGAATCTAACTTCACTAAATTGACCATATAATACATTCACTTCAAATTGCTTGTGTCTTCACCTCGTATTAAACATTACTTAAACTAAGTGTGTAATATAACTAATTAATCGAAAATGAGTCGCAAATCTTATAAAAATCCATTCCATGATGGAAGGCTGGCAATTTCTCGTAGTGTTATGGATACTCTATTCGCGAGAGCCAAAGTGTAGGAGTTAGGTTAAGGTACGTACGGCTCAAGTAGTCGTCTCAAAGCGAGGGGTAAACCAGACTTGGTGGTGAAAACGTTTAAGAAACATCACAAACTACCAAACCCCAGTATGATGCAAGAGACCTGTGTGCTGGCACAACTGGCTGGAGTGGAGGGTGTGCAGCGCTTGCTAGGCTTCTGTTCTAAAAGGCGATAGTGACCCTGTATGCTGGGGAAACTTTACTGGACTACTACTAAAATATGGTATCAGCTAATTACACTTTAAGTGAAAAACAGGAATCAATGCGCATTATAATGCTAAGTGTACACGAAACTGTTGAAGATATCATTGGTAGGGGTTACGTTCACAATGATATCAAAGGGGATAACATCTGTATAGAAGAAACCAAGAAACCACTGGATACGGAACTTTAATAGATTTTGGTTTGGCCACCAAAATAGGAGAATCCTTGAAAGAGACAAAATTTACCGGGAGAGAGTTCTGGTATGCTCCTGAGGTACGCTAGCGTAAGCCATGCTCTGAGGCGAGTGAGGTGTTCAGCCTAGGAGCACTTTGGAACATTTTCCCAAAAGATCTATTTAGTAAAAAAGTGTAAGAGTGGATCAAGGAATCCCAGTTGGAGAATGCACAGCATAGGCCTACAAACCTAGATATGATACTGATTCTCTAAAATGAGTGTTCGCATCGCTATTTCAGTGTTCGCATCGCTATTGGGCCGTGCGGACGTGCTGCGCAGTAGCTCCTGATTGAGTTGGCATTTGCGCAGTGTTGACGTGTACTTGGCTCTGTGAAGACCTGTTTGCGCGCTCTCTAGAATTGAAGCAAGATGCCCTCCATCGAGCAACTTTACCAACAGCTTAAGGAAGAATTGAGGTTGGCGAATTTGGAAATTCGGCGATTGACCGAGGAGAACAAGAAGATTCGTAGTAGTCCTCCTGTTTTGAGTCCTCAGGTCAAGAAGGGAAACTGGTCAGTGGCTGGACAGCAGGGAAAGAAGTTGACGATCAAGAAGACGAATGGAAAGGTAGAAACGATGAAGAAGAAAGAGACTGCCGTGGAAACTGTTGTGGAAACATCCAATACATTCTCAGTGCTACCCGACGAATGTGAGTTGACTACTGGGAACGACACGACGAAAGACATTAAGGAAGGTAAGAATATTGTTGTTGTTGGGGATAGCCAAGTTAGGTATATGGATAGGGCGTTCTGCTTGAAGGACAGGAGTAGGAGACAGAGAGTTTGCTTTCCTGGGGCTGGGATGGAGGATATTGTTAGCCGTCTGGATGACATCATGAGAGGTAATGGGAGCAATCCTATTATCTGTCTCAGTGCTGGAGGCAACGATGTTGGCAGACGTAGGAGTGAGGACCTGATTAGCAGGTATAGGTCAGCAATAGAAATAATTAGAAGTAAGGGTGGGAACCCTCTCATATGTGGTATTTTGCCAAGGAGGGGAGTTGGAAGTGAATGGTTGTCCAGGGCAATTGGTGTCAATTGCTGGCTGGACAAATACTGTAAGGAAAATGCGGTAACATTCATTGACAACTGGGACCTCTTCTATGGCAGAAATGACATGTATGCTAGGGATGGGGTTCACTTATCTAGGTGTGGGGTGGGAGCACTGGCAACTGCAGTGGAGGGAGCAGTTAGGACTTTAAACTAGGAATAGTTAGTGGTATGGGTTTTGGCAGGAAAACAGTGAAGTCCCAGTGTAGTAATATTACGAGTTCTAGGGGAACTAGTAATAATAAGAACGAGATAGATATTGAAAAGCCAGGGACCTTGGGTGATAAGGACGGTAATAGGTTTAGTAGAAAAATAGAAATGAGCAGGAAGGGTAAAGAGAAAGGAGAGTCTTTCAATGTTTATTATGCTAATTGCCGTAGTGCTAGGAATAAGATGGACGAGTTGAGATTAGTTGCTAGTGTAGGTAACATTGATGTATTTGCCTTAACTGAGACGTGGTTTAATTCAAAAAGTCGGGACATGCCTGCGGAATGTCATATTCAGGGTTTTAAATTGTTCCAAGAAGATAGAAGTATTGGGAGGGGGGGTGGGGTGGCATTGTATGTCCGAGATCGCTTGAACTGTTGCATAAAAACGGGTATTAAGTCTGAAGTAACACATACAGAGTCTGTTTGGATAGAATTTTCAGAGGGGCATGAAAAACTGATTTTAGGAGTGATATACCGTCCCCCTAACTTAGATAGGGACCAAGGGAAACTACTATGGGAGGAAATTGTTAAGGCCACAAGGCACGATAATGTAGTAATTCTAGGAGACTTTAACTTTAGTCATGTTGATTGGAATTTCTTGACTGGGAATTTAGAATCGTACGACTTCTTAGAAGTATTTCAGGATTGTTTTTTGAAGCAGTTTGTGACAGAACCTACAAGGGGAAATAACCTGCTTGACTTAGTTATGGCAAACAATGAATCCCTTGTTAATAATTTAGAAATTTCAGAGGAACTGGGTGCTAGCGACCACAAATCAATTACATTTAGCATTGAATGGAAGTACGATAGTAGCGATAACTCAGTAACAGTCCCAGATTTTCGCTTAGCAGATTACGATGGGCTTAGAGAACACTTATCATCTGTTGACTGGGGTAACGAAGAGAGCTATCAATATGACAGTTTTCTGAACACTATACATGCTGCTCAAAGAGCGTTTATCCCATATAAAGAAATTAGATCAAATAGAAATGACCCAAAATGGATGAATAATAGGCTCAAATATCTACTAGGGCATAAGAAAGGAATTTATAGGCGTATCAAAAGAGGTGAGGGTCATCTTATGAATCAGTATATTGACATTAAGAGGGACATTAAAAAGGGGATAAGAAAAGCTAAAAGGGACTATGAAATTAAAGTTGCTAGGGATTCTAAAACTAACCCAAAAAGTTTTTTCCAGGTCTATAGAACAAAAGTTAGAGATAAGATAGGTCCCCTTAAAAATAACTATGGGCACCTTACTGACAATGAGAATGAAATGTGCTTGATTTTAAATAATTATTTTCTCTCAGTTTTTACACAGGAAGACACTAACAATATTCCAGTAATTAATTTTTACAGTGGGCTAGAAGAAGATAAATTATGTAACATCACAGTCACTAGTGAGATGGTTGTGAGGCAGATAGACAGACTGAAGCAAAATAAGTCGCCGGGTCCTGATGAGGTTTTTTCAAGGGTTCTTAAGGAATGCAAAATGGAACTCTGTGAACCATTAACTAATATTTTTAATTTATCTCTTCAAACAGGTGTAGTGTCTGATATGTGGAAGATGGCTAATGTAACTCCTATTTTTAAAACAGGGGACAAGTCGTTACCGTCAAATTACCGCCCAATAAGCCTGACCTCAATTGTAGGCAAATTACTAGAGTCAATTATAGCTGAGATTATAAGAAGCCATCTCGATAAGCATAGCTTGATTAATGATACTCAGCATGGATTCACAAGAGGCCGGTCTTGTCTAACTAATTTATTAACTTTCTTCAGTAAAGCTTTTGAGGCTGTTGACCACAATAAAGAATTTGATATTATTTACTTAGATTTTAGTAAGGCTTTTGATAGAGTTCCGCACCATAGACTGTTAAAGAAAGTGGCAGCTCATGGCATTGGGGGAAAAGTGCTCTCGTGGATCGAGTCATGGCTCACTGACAGGAAGCAGAGAGTGTCCATAAATGGGGTTAAATCCGAGTGGGGATCTGTAACAAGTGGCGTTCCACAGGGATCAGTCTTGGGCCCGTTGTTGTTTATAATATATATCAATGATCTTGATGAGGGAATTACTAGTGATATGAGCAAATTCGCCGATGACACAAAGATAGGTAGGATAATTGATTCAAACGTAGATGTTAGGGAACTTCAGGAGGATTTAAACAAACTCTATTCTTGGTCAGAAAAGTGGCAGATGCAGTTCAATGTAGATAAGTGCAAGGTTCTGAAGCTTGGGAGTGCCCATAACCCTAGTACTTATAAATTAAATGATGTAGAACTTAGCCATACAGATTGCGAAAAGGACTTGGGGGTTATGGTGAGCAGCAACCTTAAACCAAGACAGCAATGCCTAAGCGTACGTAATAAGGCAAATAGATTACTGGGATTTATATCAAGAAGTGTAAGCAACAGAAGTCCAGAGGTCATACTGCAGCTTTATACATCATTAGTAAGGCCTCACCTTGATTATGCAGCTCAGTTCTGGTCTCCGTATTACAAAATGGACATAAATTCGTTAGAAAACATTCAGCGTAGGATGACTAAATTAATACATAGCATCAGAAATCTTCCTTATGAAGAAAGATTGAAGACTCTTAAGTTACATTCACTTGTTAGACGAAGAATGAGGGGAGACCTGATCGAAGTGTATAAGTGGAAGATAGGTATTAATAAAGGGGATATTAATAAGGTCTTGAGGATGTCTCTCCAAGAGAGAACCCGCAGTAATGGATTTAAATTAGATAAGTTTAGATTTAGAAAGGACATAGGAAAGTATTGGTTTGGAAATAGGGTAGTTGATGAGTGGAACAGTCTACCTAGTTGGGTTATTGAGGCTAGGACTTTGGGTAGTTTCAAATCTAGGTTGGATAAGTACATGAGTGGGAAGGGTTGGATTTGAGTGGGACTTTCACATCAGAGCTTATTTCTTGGGTAGCATTGAAAATTGGGTTGGGTAAATGTTTTGTTAGTGGGATGAATTGTAAAGGACCTGCCTAGTATGGGCCAGCAGGCCTCCTGCAGTGTTCCTCCTTTCTTATGTTCTTATGTTCTTATGTTCTCATACAGTACCTGGAAAGCTGAAAATTATCAGGCTTGACCCAAGGAAGGCGAAGGCTCTAATTTTTTAAATCAAACTTGGAATGTAAGGGTTCGGGTGCCTGGACGGCGATGACTGAACATTAGACCTGGATGAGGGTCATAAAGAGGACTGAGGATCAAGCTTGCACAAGTTCTTCTCAAATCCATGGGTTTCGAACCTCAGTGAAAGTGTTGTATTATCCTCGCATGTCTTACTTGCACAAGTTGAGGTACGGGAATGAGAGGAAAGGCATCTTTCGGACAAGCCCTAAATAAACAGGGTTCAAAAATGGTAGTTTTCCCTTAATGCCTACTGGAGGATTTTCAAAGCAAATACCGTCAAGGTGGCATCCTTGCAACAGTCCCTTCACAGGAATGCAGATATCAGCCTAGTCTGGGCGCTTGGGTAGTTTCAGAAATCTGTTAGTGATCAGTCAGCTGTTGAAAATCCAACAACTTGTGGTAAGCTACATATTAAATTTTGTTATATATTCATTATTGATTGTATAAGCTAAATGATAAATTCCTGATATACTTTCCTCCTTTCCCGTAAGTAGTCATACAGTACATACCTTGATAATTTTGAGCCTAAATTAGTAAACCTATAAATATTAGTTATATGTAGACTTAGAAATATTTAGTAAATGCGTACCCTGGGAGTTCACGTGCTGAAGCCAAGTCCACAGAAAAAAGGAGCCATTGGGTCATGGCAATATCGTGGTCTTTGTAGTATTATAAGAAATAATTGGAAAAAGGGACATCTAATGTTACTAACGCAAAGATCTAATCACTAGTTAAAATTGGAAGTTACATAAAGTCTTACCACACCACTGGCGGGATTTGAACCCGCTGGAACAGCTAGAGTGGCTAACGCGACGCTCTGGAGTTCTGAGACTCTCTGACCGCGGGTTCAAATCCCCCCCGTGGTATGGTTTGTTTGCAATCGTGTCATTACGATTTCGTGAGTCAGTACATAAAGTCTTTACAAGGCAAAAATAAGAAAAAAGAAAAAAAAAACAGTGGAAAAGAAACAAGAGGTCCTCATGGTATACAAGACTCCCAAATATCGACTCGTGAAAAGGAATCGCTTAACGTTAAAATTTATCAAATTAATGAAGATTAGATGGCAAAGAGACGGATGAATTGTCCACATACTACTTGGTTGTAAGAAGTCGTAATAAGTCATATACACTACCAAGACTACTGAGCTGTGCACTACGTATACTACCAAGACTACTGAGCTGTGCACTACGTAAACTACTGAAGAGTGCATTACACTGCTAAGTTTAAAATAATCAGTACTGAACTGTAAAAATACTACTAAACCGTATAGTACAAACACTACTAAGCTAAACTGAAATAGCTAATAGGCTTCACAATATTACTTGGATATACTTCATATATTTTTTCAAGCTTAAACACTTTAATTTAAGTCGGTGGTGGCACGGAAAAGCGACTTTTGTCTTTGTCTTACAATTATTATTATTATTGCAATTAACATGCTCATGGAGAAAGGATCAACACGTAGGGTTCATACAGCACCTGGGATGGGAAGTAGAAACTGTTGCAAAAATATGCGAGTATACTTTAGATCATCGTGTCAGACAAGCATAAAGCTTATTCCACATCTTTGACGAAAAGAACTATTTAATATTCTTGGAATTTGCTAATATATAGGTAGTTTATACAGAAGTTCAGTGAATGAAATGTTTTTCTCTCTTGGCTGTGATGCCAAACTGCAAGTCAATGAGCATGTTAGTTTCAAGATGTTTGCATAAGAGAATATTAATGAGCCGTTCATATGCTTTCCCGTAGTGTTTCCAGTAGTTCTTAAGTGTGTGATAGCTTTTTCTGGTTTGGTAATTAGGGTGGCCGTGATGGACTTAAAAGAGAGGTGGGAAAAATACGGAGGCCATGGAGGGATGCATTGAAGGTGGAGTCAGGGAGGAGATTTACCATGATGCATCTGAGACTTTAGCAGATAGGTGGGATAGGAGTGCTTTGAAATTGTTTACGCGGAGAGGAGTGTTTACTTCATGTGCTAGCGGAAATGTCATGGGTCTGTGTCTAGTAGTGGTGGTAGGAGTCTCCCAGGTAAGACCCATGAGGGTGAAAGAGGAGATTTGGAAAGCGAAAGTGGGGGAAAGAGTTTTAGCGAAAGAGTCGGGGCTGGACCCAGCTGCATGGCGTTGTTGGCCTGAGTAGAGAGGAAATTTGCTGGTTGTACTGACTGTACACTTGCTATTGCAGAGCTGGTCCGGATTCATGAGGTAAAAGACTGGCAGTAGGTGTCGCCTGTACGTCATACACAAGGTTAGTTGTTGCCTGTTTCTCAAATCGGAAGTTGCATATTGTCTGTACAAGGTAAAAATAACAAAAAAAAGCACGTAATAGAGAAGAAACACAAGGGCTCATTGTGTACAAGACTCTCAAGTCCCGACTTGTCGAAAGGAATCGCTTAACATGAAAATAAGAGGCCTATGACCAATTAGCGGAGAACAGATGGGAAAGAGACGGATAAAGTTACCACACATTGCTAGGTTGCAAGTCTTAGAAAGTCATGTACACTACTAACAATACAGAGCGATGCACTTCAAACACTCCTGAACTGTACACTACAAACACTCCTGAACTGTGCACTACAAACACTCCTGAACTGTACACTACAAACACTCCTGAACTGTGCACTACAAACACTCCTGAACTGTACACTACAAACACTCCTGAACTGTGCACTACAAACACTACTGAACTGTGCACTACAAACACTCCTGAACTGTACACTACAAACTCTCCTGAACTGTACACTACAAACACTCCTGAACTGTGCACTACAAACACTCCTGAACTGTACACTACACAGCTGCACAGTTTTGGTCACCGTATTACAGAATGGATATAAATTCTCTGGAAAATGTACAAAGGAGGATGACAAAGATGATCCCATGTATCAGAAACCTTCCCTATGAGGATAGACTAAGGGCCCTGAATCTGCACTCTCTAGAAAGACGTAGAATTAGGGGGGATATGATTGAGGTTTATAAGTGGAAGACAGGAATAAATAAAGGGGATGTAAATAGTGTGCTGAAAATATCTAGCCTAGACAGGACTCGCAGCAATGGTTTTAAGTTGGAAAAATTCAGATTCAGGAGGGATATAGGAAAGTACTGGTTTGGTAATAGAGTTGTGGATGAGTGGAACAAACTCCCAAGTACCGTTATAGAGGCCAGAACGTTGTGTAGCTTTAAAAATAGGTTGGATAAATACATGAGTAGATGTGGGTGGGTGTGAGTTAGACCTGATAGCTTGTGCTAACAGGTCGGTTGCCGTGTTCCTCCCTTAAGTCAATGTGACCTGACCTGACTAGGTTGGGTGCATTGGCTTAAGCCGGTAGGGACTTGGACCTGCCTCGCATGGGCCAGTAGGCCTTCTGCAGTGTTCCTTCGTTCTTATGTTCTTATGTTCTTATGTAAACACTATTGAAATGTACACTACAAACACTCCTGAACTGTGCACTACAAACACTCCTGAACTGTGCACTACAAACACTCCTGAACTGTGCACTACAAACACTACTGAACTGTACACTACAAACACTACTGAACTGCGCACTACAAACACTACTGAACTGTACACTACAAACACTCCTGAACTGTACACTACAAACACTACTGAACTGTGCACTACAAACACTACTGAACTGTGCACTACAAACACTACTGAACTGTACACTGCAAACACTACTGAACTGTACACTACAAACACTACTGAACTGTGCACTACAAACACTACTGAACTGTGCACTACAAACACTACTGAACTGTACACTGCAAACACTACTGAACTGTACACTACAAACACTACTGAACTGTACACTACAAACACTACTGAACTGTACACTACAAACACTACTGAACTGTACACTACAAACACTACTGAACTGTACACTACAAACACTCCTGAACTGTACAGTACAAACACTCCTGAACTGTACACTACAAACACTCCTGAACTGTACACTACAAACACTACTGAACTGTGCACTACAAACACTACTGAACTGTGCACTACAAACACTACTGAACTGTACACTACAAACACTCCTGAACTGTACACTACAAACACTAATGAACTGTACACTACAAACACTACTGAACTGTACACTACAAACACTACTGAACTGTACACTACAAACACTACTGAACTGTACACTACAAACACTACTGAACTGTGCACTACAAACACTCCTGAACTGTGCACTACAAACACTCCTGAACTGTGCACTACAAACACTCCTGAACTGTGCACTACAAACACTCCTGAACTGTGCACTACAAACACTCCTGAACTGTGCACTACACTCCTGAACTGTGCACTACAAACACTACTAAACTGTACACTACAAGCACTCCTGAACTGTACACTACAAACACTCCTGAACTGTACACTACAAACACTCCTGAACTGTACACTACAAACACTATCATGTGGGAGTTCGAACACGTGGATTGGGTAAAGTAATACTCACGTAGGCTGGTAGTACGTATAATTACAGATAATGTGATGAGCGCCCTTACAGCCGTAACCTTGTCTCCTTGCTCACTCTCGTATCACTGACTGGCCGCCCACAGTACCCATATGTGAGGGGGTCTTTGAATAGTGCTATGGTCAGCACAATATGAGTTCAGACAGTGACTCAGGCAGAGACGGTTGGCAGGGAGTCAACCACTGGTACTGGTTACTGGTAACTGGTTACTACTACTGAGAGCTCGGCGACGCTAATGTATGTCGTCCCGACATACAACTAATACAAACTAGAGATGGGAGGTATACGGCTTGGGCTGATTCTATACAATGTTAAAGTACACAACAATTAAACATTATAACATACATAAGTAGAACATTGGAATGGAAGCTTATGTAACTGAGACTATAATACAATACAAGGTATAATATAACACAACTCATCGAATGAAACTCAACGTTGGGATTACACAATAAGTGATAAAAAAAAATTTGATCGATCGATCTGTATTCGTGTGATCTACGGATTCTGAGGAAGGAATATATACAAAGAAAGGTTTAACAGAAAGGCAGATTCGGTGCACTCAAATCTAGACTGTTAACTCTCAGAATGCGGAGAGAACATGAACACAAAAAAAAAATTCTTGAATACTGATAAGTTGATACTGTAATTATTCATCTATACAGGTTATTTACATTTAACCCCAACTCTGCTAGGGTGAGATTGACATATGCAGAATGGGTGTCATCTCTGGGAGGATCAAACTCTGTAGCATTGGCTAACTCATGCTGTATTTGAGGCAAATCTGAATTGGATGTTACAAATGATATTTGAGGATTTCTCAATACCTGTCGTGTACGTAGGAAATAACGAGATTCAGGTTGATCGTCTGACTGAGTATCAGAGGAAGAGAGTACAGGATCAGGAGGATTGTTAGAGTCTGTCACATTAGTCTGGGTTGGAACATCATTATCATCACATACTAACTTCATATGATCTAAATGCGATTCTTTATACTGACCAGTACTAATCTCTCTAACCTTATACTTATTACCAGTGATATGTTCAACTACTCGATAAGGACCAACAAACTTTTGATCAAGCTTTGGCATTGCAGACGTTTTGTTAAAGTTAATCAGCATAACTCTCGAACCTACTTTGATTTTGGATGGCTTTGCTCGAGTGTTTGCGACTCTTGTAAATTCTGCTGTTGATTTATGAAGTGTTTCACGGATTCTTTTAAAAACACTTTGAGCTAAGCTGGTACGAGTTGCTATGAAATCATCAGGGTTGTAATTTGGTTTCGGATTAGAATATAACAACTCATAAGGCAAACGTTTATCTACACCGTACAATGCATAATGTGGAGTGTCACCTATAGAAACATTGTAAGCAGAATTTATAGCACACTGCACATCAGGTATAACTTCATCCCAAGTTTCACTGTTGGGATTGATAGTGGCTCTCATGACATCAAGTACTTTCTTATTGGTTCGTTCCGCTAACCCATTGCTGGCAGGATGATGAGGAACAATGGTGGATTTAGAGATCTTGTACAAGGTGCACAAATTTTCAAGAATCTCATTACAGAATTCACCTCCATTATCTGTTACTAGGGACTTAGGGGTGGTATGCCTGCAGATAATGCGTTCTTTAAACGCTTTAGCTACTGTCTCGGCAGTCTTATCTGCAATAGGAACTCACAATATCTGGTGAAATGGTCTACCATAACACACAGATGTTTGTTACCTTGGAGGGAACATTGGAAATTAGTTAACAAATCTAGCGCAACTCTTTCCCACGGTTCGCTAGTAGTTGGATATACTTGGATTGGATTAGGACCATTAGCATTACCTTTATGTTGCATGCAGACACTACATTTCTTAACATACTCAGAAATATCAGTTGCCATACTAGGCCAAAAGTATTTCAATCTGGCTTGTTTTACTGAACGATCCATACCAGGGTGTGCAACACCTGGTACATCGTGAACTAGCTGTAAGGCTACATTCACTAGTGACTGTGGAATTACTAACTGGTATACTCTTCTGCTAAGAGTACCCAACTTGGCTGTTCGATACAGTAATTCTTGGTTCATGACAAAGTCACTGATGGGGGCTGGTGGCTTCACAGTCAGAATAAGATCTTCCTGGAGCAGGAATCGAATCACACCAGACCACATGGGATCTGTTCGTTGAGCATTCTTTACATCTTCAGCACTAAATGGAGGGTCTGCAGTTATTATACTAACATGTCGCAATAAGGCATCTGCGACTACATTTGACTTGCCAGGTAAATGCTCAAAGGTGGGATTGAACTCTTGGATAGTCAAGGTCCATCTGGCTAACCTTCCAGTAGGTTGTTTGTTCTGGAATAAAGGTATCAGTGGAGCATGGTCTGTCAAGACATGAACAGAGTACTGATAAATAATGTCTCGGAAGTGCTTTAAAGACCATACTATTGCTAAAGCTTCTTGCTCAGTTACTGTATAATTACGTTCAGCCTTCGTAAGGACTCGGCTAGCAAATGCAACTGCGTTGTACTTGCCATCGATCTTCTGAGCTAGTACGGCACCTATGCCAATTGAACTAGCATCAGTTGTCAGATAGAAGGGCTTAGAAAAATCTGGAAATTTCAAAATTGGAGCAGATGTTAGCTTTTCTTTTAGAGTTTGGAATGCTCTTTCTTGACGGAAGGTCCAAACAAAAGGAGCATCTTTCTTAAGCAACTCAGTTAGAGGAGCAGCTATGGAAGAAAAATTGGCAATGAAAGATCTATAAAAACCTGCTAAGCCCACAAAGGATCTTACGGCATCAGCAGTTTTGGGAGTTGGAAAATTTAGTACTGCAGTTACTTTACTTTGGTCAGTCGTAACCCCTCTAGGAGTGACTACGTGACCAAGAAACTTAATTTCTGATCTGAAAAATTGACATTTAGACAGTTTGATCTTTAAATTGGCTTCTTCAAGCTTACCAAGTACTACATCAAGTCTTTTCAAGTGTGTATCCACGTCTTTAGACATGACGATTACGTCATCTAAGTACACCATAAGTGCATTACCTATGAGACCTCTAAAGATATTAGTCATGAACCTTGAGAACGTGATAGGGGAAGATCGTAATCCAAACGCCATACGGAGGAAGTGATAATGACCTGTAGGAGTGGAGAATGCAGTTAGCTCTTGGCTGTCCTCGTGAAGAGGGACTTGCCAAAACCCTTGTAACAAATCTAGGGTTGAAAAGACTTTGTTATCTCCGATGTTACGTAAAAGATCACCCAGTACAGGGAGTGGAAAGCGATCTGGAATGGTTTTCGCGTTTAACTTCCTACAGTCAATCACTGGGCGCCAAGTACCATCCTTCTTAGGTACTAGTATCAAGGGTGCATTCCAAGGGGAATTGCTAGGTGCAATAACTCCATCATCAAGCATTTGATTGATCAATTCTTCTGCGACAGCAACTTGTGAATGAGGCATTCTGTACGCAGGTATGTAGATAGGTCTAGTACCAGGTTCAAGTGGAATACGATGGGACAATAAGTTCGTTATACCCATCTTCTCACCTGGTAAGGCAATGGCTGTACGACGTTTGTTCAACAGAGTCAACAAACGCTTGACTTCATCTGGGAAGTCAGTGGGAGCTAAGTCTTTCTCCTCAACTGGTGGAACAGATTGATCCAGTGAAGTGGATGAGGTCTCCCCGGCAGAAATAGCACCGACCCACTGGTCAGGTGACAACTCATCCTCTACCTGAACAGGGTAAGGATAGTGAACAAGGTCAACAAGATTGGTATTTGCTCTGAGGCGAACACTGTGACCAGAAGTGTTGGCCAGGAAGAAATGGATCTTACTATCTCTTACAACATGTAAGGATGGTTCAACAAATAGACCTTTTACTTTGCAGGAATCACTGTCAACTAGGACGTTATCACCATCTGGAACACTAGGAACAACTACAGACACTCTAGTGAGAGCACTAGCCGCAACAGAGACGTCTTTCTGCAGACGGCATGTGACATCAACAAGAGATGGCATTACTAGTTTCAAGTAATCGTTTTCTGACAAGGCATCCCCTGTGGAGAAACTACTACTCGAACTAGCAGTCATTGCAGGGACAGGTTGTGCACTCAAGGCAATCTGAGTGTCCTCGGACACTTGAGGCATCGGACTATCCTGCAAGTCTGAAGGTATAGGTGGAACACTGATGGGAGTGACAGAATTACCAGTGCCTGACCGCTTGGGTACGCTACTGGAGAATGCATTAGCTTGTAAGGACTTAATCCATACATCATACTCTGCAGCAGTATAACAGATTTCTGATCCAAGCTGGTAACCCCAGAATGGAACGATCAAGTCGTCAATTTGGGCATGCCATCGATAAGGGTCGAGCACAATGCGTAAGTCTCGCATGGAAGCAAATCCCAGTAGAAGGTCACCAGGGAAAGTAATCTGGTCGACAACAAGGAAGGAAGCAGTGAAGTCTCTACCTTGGATAGAAAAGGTTAGGGAAGTCCGACCTCGGACACGCAGGTGAGAACCAGCTACTCCACTAAGGGAGGACACATGAGTCGGTTCTACGAGAAGGACATGTCGTAACTGCTTATCCTTAAACAAACTAGACCTAATAATATTGACTTGCGCACCAGAGTCCATGAACAAATGAACGGGCGCATTATGAACAGATGCTTGCACTATAGGGCCTATGGTTGCATTGGAAGTTATGTGCAAACAAAAAGGTGGATTGTCATCAGAAAAGACTTGTTCTACTTCATCCCCAAAATCATCTATGTCAGAGACATGTAAAGCAACATCATCAGCAGGATTGTCATTCTCGAGACTGCTTAAGGCTTCAAAGGAATTGTGAACGGGGATGGTGTACTCATTATCACCTACTGTCACCATGGGACGGTTTGACTGGGGCGCTCGAATTCCCCCGAATTGGAAGAATGAGCCTGGTTCTGGTTATTTTGAGAACCACGATATCTGTTTCCTCTACGGGTTCTGCGGTTGGAACGGCCACGGAAAGACCTAGAGTACTGAAGGTTATAGAGAGCATTGCACTCAGATGTGTCATGTCCATGTATTCTATGATAAGTACAGTAGGGAAGATCTGGGTACTCATCATCAGTACGACGTCTCTTAGGGTAACTGTCAGGACAATTAATTGCAATATGGCCACGGAAACCACAGTTATAACAAGTCCGCTGACTATGGTTACTGAATGTACTATGAATACTACGAGGTTTATAACGACTCTGTACACTGGTTCTTGGTGACCTCTGAGATGGTTGATGACCACGATTTGTCTCTGTGGCGCAAACAAGTGGTGGTGCGACTGAGGCATAGGTGTGAAATTACTTTTAATACATGGGAAAGTACCCTGGGGGCACAAGGAACGTACATGATTTAAGGCTGTAAGTGGTTCCATCGTCACAGTTGGAGGATGAGCCTCATAAGCACACACGGAAGCAGGCGGCATTAGTTCTTTGCTCCAAAAGCTGCTATTTTAGCAAACGGTTCTGTGAATGGTTTAACCTCTTCAGGGAGAAAAGATGATGATTGGACAGCATTGATAAATGATGATAAAAGTTTGTCTAATCTAACAGCAAATGCACTCAACGATTCATTACTCATGGGTGTAGCATTCACTAGTTCCCTAAGAACGACATATGGATCAGCTGTTTTTACTGGGACAAGGAAAGAACGAATCAGTTCCTCATATTGTGACCACTTAGTAAGATTCCTGAAGTCACGCATATCAAGGAGATCAACAACGTGAACAGCAGCAGGGGATCGATGAAGAGCTTCTTTAGCAAGTCTGATAAGACTTTCCTCTGAAGGAGGACCTTCAACTAGAGCACTAGCACGAGAACGAATGGCACCAAACCATGCTTCAAGACTATGTACATGGCCATTGAATAAAGGTAACGCATCAAGGGAATCACGAGTATAACTATAGTATCTCGGTGTCTGGGTCGGTCTGTCAGTCGCTAAGGAACTGTGAGGACTGATGACAGGGGCAACAGTAGCCTGAGAGGTCTGAGTATCGACATTCACTAAAGTATCACTTGACGGTATGTGAGACATAATGGCAAAGTAGCACGAGAACAAATGAGGCAAAAATAATGAACAATAAAAATGATACAAAATGCTAGAATTGAAATAAAAGAGATGCAACTAATTCTGCAGAAATAAAAAATGTCTAAGATACACTGCAAGAGAAAGGACAACTCAATGTGAAGGACTATTGGCCAAGATAAAAAAAATCTACATTGAAATATACAAGTAAAAATATTACTGGAGACTGAATTAAATGCAAAATGAGCTGTCTTTACTCTTGCTAATAAAGAAAGTAATTAATAAAATTTTAAATCAATGTAAAAAGTAGAAAATAAAATTACTAAATTGTTAACTGGGAAATTTAAGTATTTTCTAAGAATGCATAAACAAAATTAAAATATAATTCATAAAAATATCAATAAAAGAAAATAATTCACTGCAGAACAAGTGCAACAAAACAAGGTGTAGAAATAATCACTGCAGTAATAAAGTGTCACTGGGAAAACTCAGGTTAAATAATAAAATAAAAATATGAAGAAAAACTGATTGAACACTTTAACTCTTAATTCTAAATTAGACAAAACAATTTACTCAAACAGAGTAAAGAAAACACTTTACGTTAAAAGTAATTGAAATTGTATCAAGAGTGAATTTGTTCAAAGAAATATAAAAATATGAATAAAATAAAACAAAGGAACAAAACGGGAAGTGTCACACTTACAGTGGCAGGGCACACTTCATTATTTTAGTATATTCTTACAACAAAATCTTGCTGTGACTGATACGACAAAAATTTGCTGGCAAAAATAATGGTACACAGTCTGCGAAAAAATTAGAGGAATGAGACACTGCTGGCATACGAAAAAGAGAAGACACACATAGAAATAAATGGATAATTTGGTATACTGGGGTGAATATCACTGCGTGAATTACAATGACAATTACTGGAGAATACAACGCTGAAAGAATACAATAAAAAAAAAATGAATCACTTCACACAGAGTGACTGACTGGTACACTACACAATAATACTTACTACAGACAGGAGTAGCACAAAAAACACAGAATAAAAAAAATATAAGATGAGTGAAAACACTGAAAAAATGGCAAAATTAACGAGTCAAAGAAACACTGAGTCTACACTGAAAACACAAGGTTTAAAGTACACAAGAAATTTACTATAAATGTCTCACACACGCAAATGTCTTTAAATGCAAGAAAAATGTCTCTAAACTATCACTGAAGTCTGTAGTAGTCGACTGTGATGACTGGTGATGAGGGTAGGTTGTAGGTTGTCCTGCGCGGTGATGACTGACGCCTCCGACACTCACTGTTGTCGGAAGAAATGCGCTTTCTCGGCGAACTCGCATAATTGGCTTTATCGTTGGCGCTCGGCTACTTCTCTTGACCAATTATGCGAGCCAAAACCGTATTAGGACCCGGTACAAGGGTGCAAACAACCACAGGTAGATGGGGTGGGTGGCTGGTGGTGGGTGGTTGGTGGTGGGTTGGTGGAGGGAGAGAGTATGGTGGGTGAGATGACTCTTGCTGGCGCACTGCGCGCACTCCACTCTACCCACGAAGGTGGCTTGATAAGCCACTATGCCACAGGAATGGTGAAAACCACTCTTAGCATCCAACAGGGAGCACAAAGCGATATAGACAATACTTCAGAGGAACTTGGCTTACTTCTTACTGCGTGGCTTACTTCTCTCTCTCAGCTGGGTTAGAAGCTGGGTTGGCTGACTGGCTTACCCCACGAGAATGGCTGACTGGAAGACGTGTAACGATGCACAAAGCATGGAGGAGCAGGTGGATGACAGGAGACAGGCTGGATGATAGGCTGACTGGCGTTCACTTCCACAGTCTGGCTTAATGACTGGCTTAATTGCAAAATCCGGGTCAACCCCTCGGA
This sequence comes from Cherax quadricarinatus, assembly GCF_038502225.1. Lineage (NCBI taxonomy): Eukaryota > Metazoa > Arthropoda > Malacostraca > Decapoda > Parastacidae > Cherax > Cherax quadricarinatus. The sequence continues at coordinate 15,952,063 of NC_091349.1, forward strand.
GATTGAAGCAATTAGCACACGAACTAAGCCAGGAAGCTTGAAACGGCTGCAACAGGCTTGCAGGTTGGAGGTTGTGAGTGAGGGTAAGCGGCTAGCTGGAGGTTCACCTTTGACCCTGCCGGCTACTCACAGTCTTCTAACGTCTTGAATTACCCATAAAAACTAAATCCACGCTCCACACCGCTGGCACCATTTATCATGTGGGAGTTCGAGCACGTGGATTGGGTAAAGTAATACTCACGTAGGCTGGTAGTACGTATAATTACAGATAATGTGATGAGCGCCCTTAAAGCCGTAACCTTGTCTCCTTGCTCACTCTCGTAACACTGACTGGCCGCCCACAGTACCCATATGTGAGGGGGTCTTTGAATAGTGCTATGGTCAGCACAATATGAGTTCAGACAGTGACTCAGGCAGAGACGGTTGGCGGTGAGTCAACCACTGGTACTGGTTACTGGTAACTGGTTACTACAACTGAGAACACTACTGAACTGTACACTACAAGCTCTGCTGAACTGTGCACTACAAACACTACTGAACTGTGCACTACAAACACTCCTGAACTGTACACTACAAACACTCCTGAACTGTACACTACAAACACTACTGAACTGTACACTACAAACACTCCTGAACTGTACACTACAAGCTCTGCTGAACTGTGCACTACAAACACTACTGAACTGTGCACTACAAACACTACTGAACTGTGCACTACAAACACTCCTGAACTGTACACTACAAACACTCCTGAACTGTACACTACAAACACTCCTGAACTGTACACTACAAACACTACTGAACTGTGCACTACAAACACTACTGAACTGTACACTACAAACACTACTGAACTGTACACTACAAATACTCCTGAACTGTACAGTACAAACACTACTGAACTGTACACTACAAACACTACTGAACTGTGCACTACAAACACTACTGAACTGTACACTACAAACACTACTGAACTGTGCACTACAAACTCAACTGAACTGTACACTACAAACACTACTGAACTGTACACTACAAACACTCCTGAACTGTACACTACAAATACTCCTGAACTGTACAGTACAAACACTACTGAACTGTACACTACAAACACTACTGAACTGTACACTACAAACACTACTGAACTGTACACTACAAAAACTACTGAACTGTACACTACAAACACTACTGAACTGTACACTACAAACACTCCTGAACTGTACACTACAAACACTCCTGAACTGTACACTACAAACACTCCTGAACTGTACACTACAAACACTCCTGAACTGTGCACTACAAACACTACTGAACTGTACACTACAAACACTACTGAACTGTACACTACAAACACTACTGAACTGTACACTACAAACACTACTGAACTGTACACTACAAACACTCCTTCCTGAACTGTACACTACAAACACTCCTGAACTGTACACTACAAACACTCCTGAACTGTGCACTACAAACACTCCTGAACTGTGCACTACAAACACTCCTGAACTGTGCACTACAAACACTCCTGAACTGTGCACTACAAACACTCCTGAACTGTGCACTACAAACACTCCTGAACTGTGCACTACAAACACTCCTGAACTGTGCACTACAAACACTCCTGAACTGTGCACTACAAACACTCCTGAACTGTGCACTACAAACACTCCTGAACTGTGCACTACAAACACTCCTGAACTGTGCACTACAAACACTCCTGAACTGTGCACTACAAACACTCCTGAACTGTGCACTACAAACACTCCTGAACTGTGCACTACAAACACTCCTGAACTGTGCACTACAAACACTCCTGAACTGTGCACTACAAACACTCCTGAACTGTGCACTACACTCCTGAACTGTGCACTACAAACACTCCTGAACTGTGCACTACAAACACTCCTGAACTGTGCACTACAAACACTCCTGAACTGTGCACTACAAACACTCCTGAACTGTGCACTACAAACACTCCTGAACTGTGCACTACAAACACTCCTGAACTGTGCACTACAAACACTCCTGAACTGTGCACTACAAACACTCCTGAACTGTGCACTACAAACAATGCTAAACTGGAGTACGGGGATTCCTTCCTCGAATCGCGTAGCGAACGAAATGAATCTAATGTAGAGGATCATATAATTTCATATTGAAAACAAGATTCCGGGTAATTATTAATTATCCGGCATCTAAAGAATCGTTTGAATTGTTTAATACAGTGTACGCATATCTGAGCTCAAAACATCTAGGAATATATTATGCTTTTAATTCCCTAAAGCCTTTGATGTAGGTCTTAGAAACAAATTAGAAAACTATTATTATTCCAGCGGAAACTTAAATTTGAATGGTTGTTTAACACCTAGGGATATAGGAGGCAACATAGTTCGACTCAGTGAAGGGATGAGCACCTCTAACTCCATGGATCAAGTGCTCTTCATCACCATTAAGATGGGAAAAGGAACATGCATGCGTCTTACTTATCAACCTGTCAGTACTGAATACCATTTTCATATTCACATAAAGCGAGGTTTAATGTCTCATCACATCGTACATAAATCCGCAAAAAACAATAAAAACTCATAAATGAGATAGTCAGCCATTGAATACACTAGTTCGTCCTATTGTAATAGGACGAACGTCCATTGTCTCCATCGTCTGTTGGGTAATTACCCAACAGACGATGGAGATATGGAGATTAGCTTATTTCATTAGGAAATAAGCTAATGACTCAAACAGTGAAACTTGAGTTCCGTAAACAGACTAAAAGACTCCTCAGCCAAGCACTTCAGATACTTGGTACACTTGAAATAATTGTTATTTGAAGGGCAAGTCAATGAATCTCTAAAATGATGAAATACAGATGTTAGAACACAAGAATTCATTCTCTTACCATACAAAGCAATAGAAGTAGTATGCTAATACTTAATGACCAAAAATGGTTATAAATGATAATCATTTTTTAAGGGGTGGACCGGTAAGCCAGCGGAAGGCCTCGGTCAGATGACCAAAAGCTCCAAAGACGGGTCATCTAAGACCCGCGCCAGGAAACACTTGTCCTGTTTCCTGACGAACCTTACCTAACCTAACCTGTCACTTGACCTGAATACTGATCAATATAGTCTGTGATAGTCTGTCAATAACTCAATATACACTACTGTTATGCACGTTTTATTATTTATGTGAAGATAGTTTGTACATGTAAGGTGTTTGTATTGTGGGGAAAAAATGCTCCATAAATGTATAAATGCTGTGAGCGCTTCAGTGGACGTGTATGAGACTCACTCAGTGGACGTGTATGAGACTCACTCAGTGGACGTGTATGAGACTCACTCAGTGGACGTGTATGAGACTCACTCAGTGGACGCGTATGAGACTCAGTGGACGCGTATGAGACTCACTCAGTGGACGCGTATGAGACTCACTCAGTGAACGTGTATGAGACTCACTCAGTGGACGTATATGAGACTCACTCAGTGGACGTATATGAGACTCACTCAGTGGACGTATATGAGACTCACTCAGTGGACGTGTATGAGACTCACTCAGTGGACGTGTATGAGACTCACTCAGTGGATGTGTATGAGACTCACTCAGTGGACGTGTATGAGACTCACTCAGTGGATGTATATGAGACTCACTCAGTGGACGTGTATGAGACTCACTCAGTGTCTCAGCAGTAGTAACCAGTTACCAGTAACCAGTGTACCAGTAGATGACTCACTACCAACCCTCTCTGCCTGAGTCACTGTCTGTATTCATATTGTGCTGACCACAGCAGTATTCAAAGACCCCCTCACATATGGGTACTGTGGGCGGCCACTCAGTTATACGAGAGTGAGCAAGGAGGCAGGCCTGCTGTTTGGCGCTACCCACATTATCCGTAATTATACGTACTTCCAGCCTACATGAGTATTACTTTACCCTATCCACGTGTTCGAACCCCACATGATAAATGGTGGCACCGGTGTGGAGCGTGGAAATTAAGCTTTTTAAGGATATTTCAAGAGGTTAGAAGACTGTGAGTAGCCGGCGGGTCAAAGGTGAACCGTAGCTAGCCGCTCCCCTCACAACCTCCACCTCCAACCTGCAAGCCTGTTGCAGCCGTTTCAAGCTTCCTGGCTTAGTTCGTGTGCTAATTGCTTCAATCTCCGAGGGGTTGACCCGGATTTTGCAATTAAGCCAGTCAGTAAGCCAGACTGTGGAAGTGAACGCCAGTCAGCCTATCATCCAGCCTGTCTCCTGTCATCCACCTGCTCCTCCGTGCTGTGTGCATCGTTACACGTCTTCCAGTCAGCCATTCTCGTGGGTTAAGCCAGTCAGCCAACCCAGCTTCTAACACAGCTGAGAGAGAGAAGTAACCCACGCAAGTTCCTCTGAAGTATTTTCATATCGCTTTGTGCTCTCTGTTGGATGCTAAGAGTGGTCTTCACCATCCCTGTGGCATAGTGGCTTATCAAGCCACCTTCGTGGGTAGTGAGTGGAGTGCGCGCCAGAGCGCCAGCGAGAGTCACCACCTCACCCACCGCTATACACTCTCCCTCCACCCACCCACCCACCACCAACCATCCACCACCAGCCACCCACCTCATCTACCTGTGGTTGTTTGCATCCTTGTACCGGGTCCTGGAACTGTTTTGGCTCACGTAATTGGTCAAGAGATTGTAGCTGAGCGCCACTGATAAAGCCAGTTATGTGAGTTCACCGAGAAAGCGCATTTCTTCACGACGACAGTGTGAGTGTCGGCGTCATCACCGCGCAGGACAACCTTCCTCATCACCAGTCATCACTGTCGACTACTACAGACTTCAGTGATAATTTTCTGTTTAGAGACATTTTTCTTGCATTTAAAGACATTTGTGTGTGTGAGACATTTATAGTGAATTTCTTGTGTACTCTAAACCTTGTGTTATCAGTGTAGACTCAGTGTTTCTTTAACTCATTTTTTTTTGCAATATTTTTCAGTGTTATTCACTCATCTCATATTTTTTTATCTGTGTTTTTTTCATGCTACTCTCTGTCTGTAGTAAGTATTATTGTGTAGTGTACCAGTCAGTCAGTCTGTGTGAAGTGATTCATTTTTTTTATTGTATTCTTTCAGCATTTTATTCTCCAGTAATTGTCATTGTAGTTCATGCAGTGATATTCACCCCAGTTTACCAAATTATCCATTTATTTCTATGTGTGTCTTTTTTTGTATGCCAGCAGTGTCTCATTCCTCTAATTTTTTCGCAGACTTGTGTACCATTATTTTTGCCAGCAAATTTTTGTCGTATCAGTCACAGCAAGATTTTGTTGTTCCTTTGTTTTATTTTTATTCATATTGTTCATATTTCTTTGAACAAATTCACTCTTGATGTAATTTCAATTACTTTTAACGTAAAGCGTTTTCTTTACTCTGTTTGAATAAATTGTTTTGTCTAATTTACAATTAAGAGTTAAAGTGTTCAATCAGTTTTTTCTTCATATTTTTATTTTATTATTTAATCTGAGTTTTCCCAGTGAGACTTTATTATTGCAGTGATTATTTCTACACCTCATTTTGTTGCACTGTTCTGCAGTGAATTATTTTCTTTTATTGATATTTTTATGCATTCTTAGAAAATACTTAAATTTCCCAGTTAACAATTTAGTAATTTTATTTTATACTTTTTACATTGATTTAAAATTTTATTAATTAATTCCTTTATTAGCAAGAGTAAAGACAGCTCATTTTGCATTTAATTCAGTCTCCAGTAATATTTTTACTTGTATATTTCAATGTAATTTTTTTTTCTTGGCCAATAGTCCTTTACATCGAGTTGTCCTTCCTCTTGCAGTGTATCTTAGATAATTTTTTTATTACTTATGCAGAATTGTTAAGCATTTTCTTCCACTTAAGCTTACTGTGTCATGTCTCTATTTTTTTTTTTTTTGCCTTATATCCTTGAGTAAGTTCCCTGAGATCATGTCCCAGTCACTTTTGAATGTTCACTTAGTGTATCATGCCAGTCAAAGTCAATATGAATCAGTCCACAGTACCAAAATTCCCTTACTGACTGAAAGACAATACCTAGCCCTTGAGCAATGTGTTTGTTCTCACAGCTTGTATCTGAGATTTGTTAAAGTGTTGCGAAATGTGAAGTTCCGATTAAGTTCCTATAGATCCGTGAATTATTTATTAACGTAGCCGAGCGGTCAGGCACTAGTATACTGTCACTCCTGTCTGGACTCCAGCCACAATATCATGCACGCAGGATAGTGATGAGACTATCCTTGCGATGGCGACTTGTTCAAGTATTCGTTCCTTCCCAGGGGACGCTTTGAGAAGAACTTTACTTGAAATGAGTTATGCCATCTCTTGCTGCTGCCACAAGCCGTTGCAAAAAGACGTTTCTGTGGCTAGTGTGCTCACTTGAGTGTTGTTGTTGTCCCTTGTGTTTCAGATTGTGATCCCATCCTAGTTGACAGTAATCAGTGCATTGTAAGAAGTTATTTATCGA